>NW_017306989.1:160582-172215 GCF_000935625.1 Nanorana parkeri
TGTGTGTGTGTGTGTGTGTGTGTGTGTGTGTGTGTGTGTGTGTGTGTGTGTGTGTGTGTGTGTGATGTCAGAGGCCAGACCTGAGGCCATCTTTTTTTGATTGAGTTAACCCCCACCACTGGTCTAATGTCTAGCTTGGAGGGCAGCTAGTGGTGTCAGGCAAAGTATTGCTTTATGCCCCCATGGCCAGACCCACTGTGCCTCCAGAACTGCATCTATGTAGCAGAAGAACAACCTTAAACAGAGACACAATTTTCCAGCTCACCCACTGCTGTTGCACCCTTGTTACAGTGACACTAAACTCCGATGTTAGAGAATACATTCAGGTACCTTAACTATTAATAAAAATGTATCTAATTTGTGTTTTACTCGGCTGTAGAAAGAGATACTGTATATGTATATACTATTTATTACTTATTTATTTCATTTATTTATTTATTTATTTATTTATTATACTTTTGTCAGCCTATATTAAAATAACCGTATAATATTTTTTATATATTTCTTTTTTTTAAATGTAAAAAACATTATTTAGATGGGCAAATTAAGCAATCCAGACATTTGTGACACTGCTAATATTCCTTTTGGCATCTTGTCTTCAGTGACCTGTGGGCACAAACAGTTTAACATGCAGTGTTTAGCTCACAGGTCCTTTGCTCCGCTGTGGGTAGTTAGACACGCTGGAACTTGTAGTTCCTATGTAGATGGAGACTTCAAATTATCCAGTCTCGTTTCTTTCTTTCTGCATTGCTCACTTCACTTTCCATTTATCTGGAGACAACGGATGATTTAAAGAGCAATTGGTTTCCTTCTCCGCTGTGATTGTTGTGGTAAATGGTATTTTTAGCGGGTCTGAAACACGGTCCTTGGAAAGACATTTACAAACTGCTTAATGCAGTTAGCATAAAGCTGAACAGTGGGGCATTTCATCAAACTGTCCAAAACACTGTACTGCTGTCTAACTGTGACAAAAGGTTTTTTGTATATGTTTGTCTGTGTAGTCTAAAAGCTGCACCTGCCTCATTGAACAAATTCCCTGAAAATGCTGGAAAAAAAAACCCACTACACGTAGATTAAATAAAATGCTTTAACGGCAAATATTGTGAAAGTAACCTGTTCTTCTTCTTTTTTTTTTCTCTTTTTACTAAGAATGCATGAATATATACATATGCAGTGTAAGTATACTTCACTCCTCATTGATGGTTTAGATTACAAACAATCTACTAAAGTATCATAGATATGCAAAACTAACTGTAAGGGGTTGATCTATAAATCATCCACCAGCCATATGTTGGGTGAATGCCATTTGTATGAATGGCATTCCTGCCACTAGATGGAGATGAGGAGCATAGGGCTATGCTCCTCGGCTCCATCTAGTGGTAAGAAAACTGTGTGAATGGCGTTCTCCCAGCGTGATTATTTATAAATCATCCCCTAAGTATACTAAAGGTAGATCTAAACCGAGTCACTGAAATCTTAAATAAGCTTTAAACATGATAATGTAATTCCAAAAGCCATTTTCAATCTTCTTCTTATTATTATTATTATTCAATCTGCAGCTTTTATTACAAGAATCCCTGGTGATCCTGCCATAAAGGTTCTTCTTCAGGAACTGCCTGTTCTGGGGTAACAGACATTTTCCAATTATGCTTCTGTGTTGTCCCCCTGTGCTGCTCTACCCCTTCCCGGTCAAGACAACAAGTGTTTGCGCAATGCCGACACACACTGGGCAGGCACATGGCCCTCTGCTGTCACTATCAGGAAGCTGGTCCAAAGCAATGATGCGTAGCTGGCACCAGAGTGCATGCTGACAGGAAGTGGCTTATAGAAGCTCCAGAAGATTGCCAGCACTAAGATGTAAAACATAGGTGAAAACAGTAACATAACTGCCATCAAGTTAGGGTTTGTATACAATGAAAGAAACATGCGCACTTGTCACCAAGCCATGTACTGGACTGTAACTGGGTTTTACAAGTTGTACCGACACCTATGATATGCAGAGTTGGGCATTCAGTTTGGTTTGACAGCTATATCTCGTTTTGTGTTTTAGGATTGCTGGCAGTGGCTCCTGTATGAAGGAAGCTTGCAAAAAAAAGAGACTGAGAGAGGAAACATGGGCCTACAGTGTTATCCAGTGAAACTGAGAGAGGAAAGGCCAGGAGAAGCATCCAATGAGACTGAGAGAGAAAAAGCCAACAGTGTCATCCAACGAGGCTGAGAGAGGAAAGGCTAGGAGGGTCATTCAACAGGACCAAGAAAGGAAAGGCCAACCGTGTCATCCAATGAGACTGAGAGAGAAAACGCCAACAGTGTCATCCTATGAGACTGAGCTAGGAGAGGCCAACAGTGTCAACCAATCAGACTGAACTAGGAAAGGCCAGGAGGGTCATTCAGCAAAACTGAGAGAGAAAAGGCCAACAGTGTCATCCAATGAGAATGAGAGAGGAAAGGCCAGGAGAGTCATCCAACAAAACTGAAAGAGGAAAAGCCAAGAGTGTCATCTAATGAATCCGATGAGACTGAAAGTGGAAAGGCCAACAGTGTCATCCAATGAGACTGAGCTAGGAAAGGCCAGGAGGGTCATTCAGCAAAACTGAGAGAGGAAAGGCCAACAGTATCATCCAATGAGAATGAGAGAGGAAAGGCCAGGAGAGTCATCCAACAAAACTGAAAGAGGAAAAGCCAAGAGTGTCATCTAATGAATCCGATGAGACTGAAAGTGGAAAGGCCAACAGTGTCATCCAATGAGACTGAGAGAGGAAAAGCCAGGAGGGTCATTCAACAAGAATGAGAGAGGAAAGGCCAACAGTGTCATCCAACGAGACAGAGAGAGGAAAGGCCAACAGTGTCATCCAATGAGATAGAGTGAGGAAAGGCCAGGAGGGTCATTCAACAAGACTGAGAGAGGAAAGGCCAACAGTGTCATCCAACGAGCTGGAAAGAGGAAAAGCCAACAGTGTCATACTATGAGACTGAGAGAGGAAAGGCTAACAGTGTCATCCAACAAGACTGAGAAACCAAAGGCCAGGAAGGTCATCCAACAAGACTAAGAGAGGAAAGGCCAGGATAGTTATCCAATGAGCTTGAGAGAGGAAAGGTTTTTTTTGGATGAACCAAATAATAGTTCAATTTGAAGGGTTAAAAATGAAAGAGGCGACTAGCTCACCAATTACAAAAAAAAAATTAACTTTTTGCACAAAAAACGTCACAATCTGTGCAAAATAAATAATGGTTCAGAAAAAGCATTTGTCAGTATTTGGATGTAATAGAGGTGTGCAGCAGTGTGCCAAGAGGATGATGGTGCAAAACAGTTACACATTCCACTATACGCCAAATAAAATATATTCAATGCAACATAATAGTTTATTTAACATGCATTACACTAAAAATAAGATACCATGGACAACAATTTGCATTCTTCAACAAATACTAATCTAAGTTTATCTGGCCCATTGTATGTAGTTAGGAGGACTTAGAAGTGGCACAACCACCAGAGTTATTTACAGGGTGGAGAATGGAATGTGCCCAGGATCAGTGTAGCAGCAAAACACAAAACCTTTGGTGTACCAACAATATTGGACTCTGAGACCTTCTAATTACATACAATATCTGAGCCCTGAAGGAGGGGAGATTTTTTAAATTTGAACATGTTTGCTGTTTATGTTTTCTTCTTATGAACTAACACCAATATTAAAAGACATTGGACCCACCTGACATCCCTAATTGAGGAAACTGGACAGTACATTTTTGGCCAAACAGTGTCTGCATCAAAATCACTGTTCAGGCATTTTGACAGTCAAAGGGGCCAGATGTCAAAACACACTATCCACAGCGAGATCTAAACAACATGGGTGGAGAAATCTGTTAGATTTTTTCTTTTTAGCCCAAAAGATGAACAAAACAAAAAAATAGGAAAGTATATAGCGGGCTTTAGATCTTTGGTCTGGAGCTCTCATTAGACTCTTTTTACATCTGGATCCTACCGCTACCACTGGGTCCACAAGATAAGCGGTACCCTGCTTCTGTTGTGAGCTGTCTCACTGTAGCCATTGTGCCCTGTTTGAATCTGATTGACTATCTTTAGCCAAGAACCAGAAGATAATCCAATCCTGTGCCTCATTTATACACGCTCCAGTCTAACACAGAGGACATGCATTGAGGAGGGGAAGGCAAAGACATGGCCTCATCAATGTGCCTAGCCCCTTAATTATTTAATCAGCAGTGTGGGGCAGGAAGTCAGAGGGGTATCTACAAAACATTGTGCCCCTGGTGTCCTGCCCAGCTCCTAGCAACCAGTGATCTCACCGGTTGCCAGGAGCTGGGCGGGATGTTGGCCAAAGCATCCCAGGATTCAAAAAGCCGGGTGCAGAGATGTGTACGGGCCATACACCTCTCCCCACCTGGCTCTTAGCAACCTGGGATGGCCCAGGGGAGCCCATACCAAATCAGCCTTCCTAGAAAATGCCACAACAACCAGAGTGCCAGCCTAGGACACAATTGAATAGGAGTGGAAACTAAATCAAATTTACACTTTAACAATAAAGTAAAACCTATTTATTTTGCCTGCCATGTTTCCCTAGTAATGTCATGTCTAACAAGACAGGCCCTCTTTAATTAGCGTCAGCAAGAATGCTGATTTACAGTAAAGAGTTTTGAATTAAGAAATCCATTCTTGACACGCAATTATTATTATTATTTTTTTTTTTTTTATTCCGCCCACACACTTAATGACCCTTCTAGAGAAAGTTACGCCAGTAAGGGCTCATTAGAAGCTTGATCCCCAGCTATTTAGAAAGTTTTCTAGATGGTAAGAAAAGTCAATCACATTCCAGTTACACTCAGACTCTGTTTTGCCGGAGAAGTATCGCTGTTTTTTTCTTAAAACCAAGTGACATATAAAAATGACATAAATACACTATGGGGATGGTTTATAATGTCTGTGTGACCATCTGTGAATGTTCAACCTTTCCGAATATATGCAAAAATGAGCATTCTTTAGTTTTTTCTGTTGACATATTGACCGGAGCAGTCCCACATTTTAACAGTCACATTTAGAGGTTAAGTACCACAGCCGTGGACCAACAAGACAGATGCAGGGTAAACGTGGTTTTAGTCCAACCTAGACTTTATATTTCTACTAATAGACTACTCGGGATAAGCATTTATACAATCCTTCAATTAGAAAGAGATGCATGTCCAGCTCATTTTTACCGTAGCAGATAGCCCAATTAATTTTAACTGGCATGGCCATACTCATGGAGGCCTCCAGCAGTCCTGTGGAGTACAGCCATCCTATAAAAATAAATGGGGTATTGGCACAACATGTGATAAGACATCGTAGAGGTCTGATTCTGGCCTTAGTTATTACCCCTCTGTTCTTGCAGAACTGGAGTTCCCTAATTGCATGGAGCTTGGTGATTTCCTACTTTCTTGTGTGACTTTATCTGTGTTACAGTTCTCCATGAAAAATTGAAGAAATCCCAAATCTAATTTATTTCCCCCATTGGTCCTTTCTATGGTGGAGACTTTAGCCTGTCCATTCCTTTGGTGGAGGGGACTGATAACATTCACGTATAGTGGTAGTCACTTCAGGAATTGTCAGAGCTATAACAACTAATTAAATATACTCCATTCCCTAACGCTCACATCTGCTCCATCTGAGGAACGAGACTTTTCTTTGTGGCCGAAGGAGCCGATTGATGTTTTACACAGATAGCTATGTGACTAAGAAGAGTTTACACGGAAAGGAACACGTGACTGTCTTCTCTGAGTACACAAACAGCAGATAAAGAAATCTGAGAAGGGGAAACTAAAAATAAGACTGAGCAGGTCAGCTGTATTCGGCACTGACCATGCAGGTGAGGTTGGTCACCGCTGATGACAGCGTACTTCAAGCCAAAACTGAGGTCAATGTATGACGGCAAGTATTTTTTGTTGCAAAATAACATTGGCTTTGTCTATCACATGACTATGATTAGATTTAGAGCTGGAGGTATTAGGTTAAAAATTAAAGCTGAAGTTAATTCTGCTTATATTTTGCCTTCCTAGGTCCCCTTCCCCACCATCAACATGCTAATCACATTTTTAAATAAAACCTTTTCATTTTTACTACATAGCTTATTCTAGATCCAGTGAGATAATCACTGGGTCTCTGTACTTCTCTTTCCAATGCAGGCAGATCATTGCTGGTGGGAGGGGCCAGAGCTCAAGCTCTTTAGATCGTAAGACTCCATATAATAACTAGCCATTTCTTCTCAGAGATCTACTGTATATCAGGATTATATAGATAGATATAATATATATATAGTATATATATATATACCGTATAAATGATTAAGTGAGTAGCTGGGGTTGAGGGATCATAGGATCATGAGCTCAATTGGAACTAAATCCCTCTGTCCCTTTTTATTCCTCAGTTGTCCCTCTTTTTAGTCTGATGTACAGAAACTTTGGTGGTATGTAAGATAACGGTAGTTGAGTGCACTTTCCATGAAACTGTCCTTTAAATGTCCCATCATATCCCCTCCTGTTATAACATCAGCCATGTAATAGGAATACATACTGTAGTTGTTTCTGATAATACAATCAAAGCTTACTGGGAATAATCCCTTTTATGTAGTGAGTGCCGCCTTCCGTCTACCCATCACTTTCACCAACTTCCTGGATTCCCAGCGTGCTTTCCCTGCTGCTTGATGTGATGCAATCTCCATTTCTCAATACTACATATTCCATCATGCATTGCTTCCTGCAAGCAATGTTGATGTTACATTGTTCAGATGTTGAGTTATAGTTTAGACAGTAGACTTAGTTAATGTGGTAACACAAGGAAGTTCCTATTCACAGGGCTGAGTGAAATGGTGTCCATACATTGAGGAAGTCCATCCTATGGGCATCTTCAATAAGTATATTTACAAACGTCTAGATGGATATAGTTATTAGGAGTGGGATAAAACTTGGAAATTCAATCTAGAAATACAGATTTAGTTTTTAGTTTTTGACCACAGATACCCATTAAACTTGGCTTTGGAATGTGGAAGAAACCGGGAAAAAAATTGGCAAACCCCATTCTCAGTTTCGTAAATAGTTTAAATTTGAAATAATGAGGAAGAAACGGCAGACAAACCATTTCAAGCCTTTACAAATGGACAGTGGGAGCCGCGGAGACCTCTACACCCGGCATCTCCATTCATAAGACACTCCTGAGGTTCAATGCCGCTACAGAGCTTGTGTTTACTTTCACAGACAATAAATGTTTCCTTGTTCTTTTTTGTGTTTGTTTCAGGTCTCAGAGAGTCTCAGGTGCTTTCGTTTAATTCACAGGATTTTAGAATGAGAAAAACAATGAGGATTTTGGCTCCTTTTGAATACACAAAATTGCAGGTTTGTACCTGTGCAGGCAAAGACTTCACTCTGCGCTATAGAAGAAGAACGAGGCTCTAGGCTTCAGCCAGCATTGCAGTGAAATCCCCCAACCGCCCCATACATAAAGGTTCCTTCTAATCTTCAGGTTTCAGTTGGAAGGCAGAACGCATGGCATGACGTTGTACATCTTTCATTTCGTTGTTATTCATTGTTATTCCTGTTATGTTCATCTAATAAAGCAAATGTGTTGAAGAAGAACTTTAGGATTTTGAAAAGTTAATCCATGCAGTGGGGCTACCCCTGCACTGTAATTGTTACATGCTTGTTTTGGTCTAGGGCAGCATTTATCAACTTGTTTTTCGTTGCAGTATACTATAAAAGTATGAAAAAATCTTGAGGCACCTCAGTTTAAAATGTAATGGATTTTAAGGGGGGGGACCCCCTGAAAAAAACACCAAAAAGTGGGTTTCCCCCAAGTCCCTTGTCATATATAAGCCCCCTTTTTTATATCAGAGCCCCCCTTTATATCAGCAGTACCCCCTTCAAATCAGAGTCCTAAGTCAACCTGCATATCAGAGTCCTTCCATCCCAAGAACAAAAGAAGTGGGTTTTTCCCAAGCCCCCTGTCATATCAGAGGCCTCACTTTTACATCAGAGCTCCCGTTTACATCAGCAGTCCCCCCGTCATATCAGGAGCCCCCTTCAAATCAGAGTCCTCAGTCAACCTTCATATCAGAGTCGTTCTATCCCAAGGACACTAAAAGGTGGATTTTCCCCAAACCCCCCTTGTCATATCAGAAGTCCCCCTTTTACATCAGAGCCCAACTTTACATCGGCAGTGCCCCCTTCACATCAGAGTCCTCAGTCAACCTTCATATCAGAGTCCTTCCATCCCAAGAACACAAAAAAGTGGGTTTTCTCCAAGCCCCCATGTCATATTAGTAGTTCCCCTTTACATCAGCAGTCCCCCCTTCATATCAGAAGCCCCCTTTATATCAGAATCCTCAGTCAATCTTCATATCCTTCCATCCCAAGAACACAACAAAGTGGGTTTTCTCCAAGCCCCCATGTCATATTAGTAGTTCCCCTTTACATCAGCAGTCCCCCCTTCATATCAGAAGCCCCCTTTATATCAGAATCCTCAGTCAACCTTCATATCCTTCCATCCCAAGAACACAAAAAAGTGGGTTTTCCCCAAGCCTCCCTGTCATATCAGAGGCCCCCCTTTTACATCAGTGCCCCAATTTACATCAGCAGTCTCCCCCCTTTATATCAGAGTCCTACCATTTCAAGGCACCCCAGGGGAAGCCAGACAGCACCTCAGGGTGACATGGCAGACTGGTTAAGAAAGGCTGGTCTAGGGTCTAGAATAAAGAACCTCTGTCCTAAGCCAGTGACCACTCACCTCTTTCCTTCTCTGCTCCAGCTGTGATATGTCCCTCAGCGTCTTCATGTCTAATATGTTGTATTAGACGTTGGGACGTGGCAGGTCCTCACAGCACTAGAACCCAGGAAAAAAGAGGCTGCAGGGACTAGTATAGCAGCCCGGGGCACCAAGGATCAGGTGAGTATTTCTTCTTTATTTTTGCTCCCTTGACAAAACAAGCACTTACCCCTCGCAGTCTGGGGGTGGGCCCACTGTAAGGGTATATTTTTTTTTTAATTCTCGGAACTCTACTTTAAATGTATCACAAAAAAGACTTCACAAGTATGATAATTGGAGGAATAAATATGGAAAGGGGGGGGACATAAACCCCACCCAACTGCTATTGGTTTTCTCCATGGTCAGTCATGGTTTTTTAATTCCTAACAATATCCGCTGTTTGTGGCAACCTTTCGTGCACCCTTTGATTTTGGGAACTGCAATGAGCATCAAACGCGCGTTTCTGAGGGCTACCTGGCTGTATCCCAAATGGATACGCACGGCAAATACGCCCCAAAGAAGCTCCTGTACTTCTTTGGGCGTAGGGCGTTTTGTAGCGCGTTCATGCGGCATGTAATACGCCCAGGTGTGAACCATACCCATAGGAAATAATGGGATTTCGTGTGTTTGAGCGTTTTGCAGAGTGTAGGAACGTGCTACAAAACGCCCAGGTGTGAACCGGGCCTTAGTGCGCCCTTTGATTTCGGGAACTGCAATGAGCGTCTGATATGTATTCAGTTCAAGCAAAAGAAATGAAACTACATGAAGATCTCAGTAAATAAATGAGATATTGCTGCCGGCAGACTAGGCTAGAGCATTTAATTGTAGAAATCAGCTGAGATTGAAGAAGATAGGAGAGGATAAACAAGGCAATGACACCAGTCAGAAGTGGATAAGTGTATTGATTTTAATTGTGCCGTGGATCAAGGCAAAGCAGGTGGAGGCAGCAGCAAGTTCACTGCAAAACAAACCTCGATCACTAATTAATTACACATATTTACTGAGCCCGGGAAGAGAAGTTATTTTAGCATTGCATCCCGGAGACAACATGGGCACGTTTGGGGGCACGGCTGTACAGACTAGGTTGTGGTCTCGTTATTTTAGGTGTTTTGTATATAATGTAGCAAAAATGCATAAAGCTGCATTACAGTGGTCAAGCTTCAATGCCTTCCGTATTATTACCTGACACAGAATCATGGCCAACGAATGTCTTTACTTTTGGTATCTTCCAATCTAACATGAATTTTACTGCATGTTACCGCAATGCACTTAAAGCTTTATTAAAGCCTCGCACTTTTTTGCACAGCCATATCGGGCCGCTCCCAGGAAGTACAGGTGCTGCGTGTGATGCAGTCCCTGTCCTTCTCTATGGGAGTACGCGGCCAAACGCTGCCGTACGCTCACCTGAGCTGCACGTCCGTGCGGGTGTCCCTGCTCGGACGCAGACATGTCCCTGCTCAGACGGATCCATCCTGTCTGCGTACGAGTACGGACACCCGCACGGGCGTGCAGGTCAGGTAAGCGTACGGCCGCATACTCCTATAGAGAAGAACAGGCTGCTGCGTACAAATCACACGCAGCACCTGTCCTTCCCGGGAGTGGCACGATAAGGCTGTGCACACAGCACAGATCTGTACGGGCCGGCTGTTAGTCATGTAAATGAGGCCTAAGAAAGTCACACACTTGCCGTACTGCCGTACAACAGACAGCAGTACAAGGTACCTGCCCAGACTTTGTGTGTTCTGGACACCTTTATAATGTAGCATCATGGAATCCCTTGCACATGGGTGCATTCTGTACACATACCAAGCCCTGCGTGTCCCCAGCCTGTACCATAATTAAATGACAGTAGGTCAGCAGCTAGCACCAAAAAACCTATTGGCGTTTAGGTTAGCCCAGGAACCTGGCAGTGCAAAAAGCAAGAAAAGTATCCGAGGCCCATGTGCACACAGCATCTTGAAAACTATATGTATGATGAACTATTACTATATCGCTAATTATTATTTTTATAGCTGAACTCAAGGCAGATTTAAGAGAAACAGATTAGCTCTAAGTATGATTATTTTGATAAATGCAAGCAGTATAAGTAACTTCATTTGACTTATCAGCCTCTTGCAGTCCATGTAAACCAGAGCTTGGATTGGAAGAAGGGGAAGCAGCATAAGGAGCCACTTTGTTGTGCTGTGGTCCTCATGCTGATAGGAGGAGAGCAGAGTGACAGGCATATGAGGTCATCAGGTCTCTTGCCCTGACAGACAGGGCTGTGCTGTGTGACAGAGCTGTGTAAATCTCAGGACTGAATGAGTAGAAATACAAATCCCTCGGTAGGTAAAGCAGGTCCCATAAATTATGGAGGCACCAATACCGTTTTTTCAGTATCGAGTACGAGTGCTGATATTTATCTTTTGGTACTAGCCAATACCAAATACCAATACAGGGAGCATGGAGCTGGCTTCCCAGCCAATCAGGAAGCTGGGCGGTGGGTCAATACCGGCCGCACAACTTCCTGATTGGTTGCGAAGCCGGCTCCATGCTGTTTGGCCAGCTTAATGCTTATTGGCTGGGAAGCTGGCTTCCTGGACAATCAGCATTGAGCTGGTCAAACAGCATGGAGCCAGCTTCCCAGCCAATCAGGAAGCCGGGCAGCGGGTCATGTTCCCTTGGTCAGAGGAAATCCCGTATTGGGGGTAAGTATCAGAGCATTTGGATGAGTACAAGTACTCACCAAAATACTTAGTATCGGCACCAATACTGATACTAGAATCAGAGCATCCCTACCATAAATATATTTTATCTGTGTATTTAGCTGTTTGCCTGGAATAAGCTTTAAATATATATATATATATAT
>NW_017306989.1:172718-181733 GCF_000935625.1 Nanorana parkeri
TATATATATATACATATATAGATATATATATATATATATATATATATATATATATACACACATATATACACACAGTATATACACACACCATTGTGTCATTGTGTTACTTTGTATTTTTTCATATATACCAGGCAGATAGATGTACAGTAGAAATAGGTTTGATTTATAAGGCAATTACTCCTTTACCGTATGATACATGATCTGCATGGAAGCCTTCTGATTTAAAATCAGATAATTGTACCGAGCTTATTATTTCACTACCTGAGGGCCTATATCATAGCTGATTAAATAGTAGCTAACCGAAGCTGAAAGAAGATGAAGTTAGGCCCTTCCACCTACACAATCATGGGAGTTGTAGTACAGAAAACAATTTTCCAATTAAACAGCTACCCCCGGCAACCGATAAATGCAATTGGTTAGCTGCTAATACTGTGCAGCAAAGTGTATTGCGCTACAATCAGAGCAGATGATTTAATGAAGGAGTAGAGGGAGAATGTTCACTTAGCTTACAGAATGCTCACTTAACTTAGTGCATAAGGTGATGCTTTGTTCACTTTGCATACCCAATCATAAGCAGGAAATATTTAGAAAAAAATAACAATGGATTTTTGCTTTCAGGTGATTGAACTGAACAGAGCTCAGCTGTATTGTGTATGGAAACTCTAAGGCATCTATTTATAAACTAACAACCCTGTGAATATCTGTGAACGTTCATTCTCTGAGAATATAGGCCAAAATTAACGCTCTTTCGCTGTTTCTTTACAAAAAATGCATTTTCAAATGTTTATCGTGTAATGTCAAATTATGACCAATAGCTGGCACTAATAGGCTTAAAAAATGAAATACTTATCGCCTATGTGTCTCCAGCTCCATCTAGTGGCCATAATAGGATATTACATGAACACTTGCAAAAAATTAATTAACATAAACTATAGATAGTTTTTATATACCAACCTTGCCAAGCATACAGTGTGCTTGTTATGTGTTGGCAAGCCATTTATTTCGAATGGCGCCTTCAGAACACATCTGCATTGCACCACAATGCAATGCATGGTAACACACTATCCTACATTGTGCCAAAAAATGCTGCGGGTCCTGTTTTCAATCCACTGTGGTGTTTTGACAGCCTTCCACCCAGAGCTGTCCCCTCTCCTAAACCTCAGTGAGGTAAAAGGACAGTTCTGATGTGAACACTGCTTCTATAAATGTTTTTTTTTCTATTTTATTTGTTGCAGTAAGTGCTATAAATGATACAGATTAATTTACAGTAAATAAACAATATGTGACAATTTACAAGCTCGGGTCCTGTGTGAGATATAGTAATAATATTGCTTTATGACGAAGAGATGAAACATGTTGGAACTAAACTATAAACCATAACAATCTGTACTAACCATAATATTTTAATTAGGATGTCTGCAGAATAAATGTGGTGAGGTCATATCAGAGATTTATGAATAAAGAATAGCACTTTATGTGTGTGGGGGGGGGGAATGTCTTCTTTGTAAGCCCAAATCCTTATTTGCAGCTCATCAAATCTACCCAAATTAGGAATTTTTGATGCAAGGTTCATTTGTAACAGAGGAGGGAGGCAAACTCATGACAAAATGACTACACAATAAGTAAAGATGTTGAATAATAAGTCCAATTGAACTTTGTCAGGATCAGACTCGATGATGTGGACCCTGGATACACTTGTAAAACCCATAAGGTGGTTAGGCAGGTTTGAGCAGTGTATGCCGACAGGGAGCTCGGCAGAAGATGACTGAAGGTCTAGAAAAGGGAGAATATACAGAGCAGGTAACGTGGGATTCCCCAGGGCACCGAGTCTAAGGATCAGCCGCTATTCACCGGAGCTCCTGATGGTGGAGATGGGCTGTACTGTGTGCTAGCCCCAGGTCACAACCCCTAGGTTCACCCTACTCTGTCAACAATAGACAACGGTTGAGAAGGCCAGAGGTCAGGGCAGGATGTGGACATTGATACCGGGAGACAAGCCAACATTGATACCGGGAGACGAGCTAAAGGTCGGCTGTGGACATTGATACAGAAGGTCAGGGCAGGCTCCGGATACGGATAGCAGGAGACAAGCCAAAGAGCAGGGCAGGCGGCAAACAAGGGGCAAGCCTAAGATTGATACAAAAAGAATGGCAGCTTCAGCAGCAAACAGGGCACGGCAACTAGCTTGGAAAAGCATTGCTCAGGCAGTGAGCCATGAGCTGCACTGAGTTTGAAAAGAGTGAGCAAGAGGGAGGAACTACTTGACTGGCCACAAGCTGACAACGCTAGATTGGCTGAGAGGTTGCATAAGAATGAGCAAGTCAGATCAACTGATGCCTAAAGCTGTCAGACTAATGCAAGAGCAAGGTGGGAACAGAGCACATCTAGTGGAACTACAAGCAATAGATCAGCTGCAATGATAATCTGTGACAGTACTGACAAGCTTTCAGTTGAAAACAGCTAAATGCATCCAAGTGCATTAGAACAGAAGGCGTGCAAAGTCTTACAGTCCATTTGTTTATAAAGCAGCCACAGCTTGAGTAGAAAAGCCTGTCCCCTGCCAGCATGCTGAAGAGAAGGATCCTTGCTTTCTTTGTAAAAGCAGCAGTCTCTCTGCAAAGCTCTGACATGCCCCTTGCAGAGCCAAAGCTAGAACTCTCCAACAGTGAGCATGAACTTTTTGCCTTCGAAAAAGTTGACTAAAAGGGCTATTTCAGCTTTCAGGTTATATGACAGGTTATATGACTTTGCATATGAACTTATTCTTTGTGCTATCTCACTGCATAAACCTTACTGTGTCCTTGGTGCTAGCTACAGTATATGAGAAATGTAAATGATGAACAGATACATTAGGAGGTGAGAATTAATCTGCATATTGCTTTTCCTTTCTAGACTCCATCAAGCGGCGAGCCTGACTTCCTTCAAATTTCCACATAGGCTTGATGACTCTGGACCCTTGTCTGACTGTTTCTCTTTAATTGTAACACCTTTTGCTTCGGAATGCTTACAGTGTATGTAGGACACATGGTTGAACAGAATCAATATTCAATTAGTAGCCACACAGGCAGATCAGCACCATGTGACTCCACCATGTCACCCTAATACTGAATATTGGGTTTTGAGACTTTAATCAATCACATTCTTTTTTGAGGGCAGGGACTGGTGTGTGCAATTCAATAGTTTATGTAAAGTGCTGTGTAAAATAGTGTCATCGCTATAATATATGATCAATGCTGACCTCAAGACAAACTGCTACATACACAGAGCTATGATACATACAGTATAAGGGAGCTGCTATACCCCATTAGAGGATTTGTACTTCTGTTTATCCAGTCCCAAAACAGAGAGCACAACTAGTCTAGTGACATCACTTTTCTTAAAGGAGATGGAAAGTCCCAGCATACACTATCATGTTATACCATCAGCATTGTAATAGGAATACATACTAGAGATGTTTTGATAATCTAATCAAACCTTACTTGAAAAAAAAATTGCCTTTTATGTAGTGAATGCTGCCTTCCATCTACCCATCACTGCCACCAACTTACCGGATTGACAGTGTGCTTTACATCTCTTTCCTGCTGCTTGATGTAGTGCAATCTCTATTTCTAAAGACTACATATCCCACCATGCATTGCTTCCAGCAAGCAATATTAATGTAACATTGTTCAGATGTTGAGTTGTAGTTCCGTAGACAGGCTCTGTGACTCTGTGTCTTTTGACCATAGATACCCTTTAACCAAAGTTGCTTGGTCACCTTCCACCACCAGCATTGTCATTGGATAATGAAGGAGCCAGCAGCAGACTGATGAAGTCAGCTCTTTCCTCTTGTAAGCATGTCACATGTTAGTGTATGTGCATGCTACTGACAGGAGTTAACATCAAGACAAAATTCTAGTATTATACTGGATGCATTTGATTTAACCCCTTCCCACATGCAATTTTTTTTTAAACATTTACTAGCACAATGACCTATGTTAGGTATACATTAGTTACATAGTATTTGAGGTTGAATAAAGACACGGTTCTATCAAGTTCAACCTTTGTCCCTGTGTGATCTTGTTTTTAAGAGTACATGTGCCCCTGTATGTTACGGTCTCTGAGGAAGGTATCTAAATTCTTTTTTAATACGCTGATACCACTGCTTGTGGCAGCGAGTTCCAGACTTTAACCCCTATGCCCCTTGTGGTTACATTTTTTCTCCACCAGTTTTAAGTGGTGGTCTCTAGTCTTAGTTATGGAGTTTATAGTAAATAGTTTATTGCTGATGTTGCCATCACCACTCAACATTTTGTACATCAAAATAATGTCGCCTCTTAATCTCCTCACTTCCAGGGTTAACAAGTTGAGATTTAGTAACCTTGTCTCATAGCTTAGTTCCTCCAGCTCCTTAGCTTAGGTCCGCCAGCCCCTTAATAAACATTTTCCCCTCTGACAGCCAACAGCTGACCTTTCTCACGACCAATAGCTCTCAATGCCAGCTGTCATTTACAGCCGGGGTTTCCACTAGTCTTTGGGATGTGATCACTATGTCAGCTCTGACATATGTAAAAAACTGGGGACTTTGACAGGGCAACACTTCTTAGGCAAACCTGGAAAACCAGGAATTGTCCATGAAAATCAGGAATAGGTGATACCTATGCTGTGCTTGCATATTCAGTCCATCCCGTGGTGATCTGCGAACCCCTAATGTTAGGTGGCATCATGTCAGATCCTGTAAATAAAAAAAAAGAGTGACAATGATAAATGCCAGAGGGCTCCTGAGTGATCCCTGACGACCTTTTCCTGCCGCTTCCATAGCTGAGGTTATATCCTTGGTATCATAGCTGCTTCTGCCTTATTCCGGTATATATAACAGCACTGCAAAGGCGGATATCTGCAAGTGGCAATTTAGAGCACGCTAGCATAAATTACATTTACCCCATTAGTGTTTAACCTCTGATGCTTGAGAAATAAGCACGAGATCATGAAATACTACATTATTGCTCTTAATGCACAGTGATCTATACAGCTAATTTAATTAATATGAACTATATTCATTGAGACATTTTAATAATGTGGTAATGGTAAATAATTGCGGAGGCCTCCTGCTTTCTCCCGAAGCTGTATAGATAGAACTGATGTTTTTTCTACTGAAAGCAACCAATTTAACAGGTTTATACACTACCTGGCCAAACAAAAGTCACCACCAGGATTTAGCTAAGCAAATAGGTAAGAGCTATAGGGGTTGCTTCAGTTGGTCAGATCTAGGTCCAGACCAAAAAATGAGATTAGCTGCCTACCTGAATATACTGAATGACCAGATTTTCCATCAATGGGTTTTTTCTTCCCTGATGGCACATTGGGCATATTCCAAGATGACAATGCCAGGATTTATTGGGCTCAGATTAATGATTCAGGGAGCATGAGACATCATTGTCACATATGGATTGGCCACCACAGAGTCCAGACCTTAACCCCATTGAGAATCTTTAGGATGTGCTGGAGAAGACTTTATACAGAGGTCTGATTCTCCCATCATCACTACAAGATCTTGGTGAAAAATCAGTTCAACTTTGGATGGAAATAAATGTTGTGACATTGCATAAGCTTATGGAAATGATGTCACGGCAAATGTGTGCCATAATCAAAGCTAAAGGCGGTCCAACAAAATATTAGAGTGTGTGACTTTTTTTTTGGCCAGTCAGTGTATGTTAAAACCAAACTCTGGCCAAAACCTTTTATTTAGCTTTGGCTAGAGCAGGGGAAAGGTTAGAACCTGTCAGGTTTTTATTGCCATCTGCTTCCCTGTTGGGGGGGACTTTAGCTCACATGCTGTTAAAACAGGAACTAAGGGAAGGTTCTCCAATAAGGACTCAGACAGAAACAAAAAACAATTTTTAGCATAATGGGGAAGAGTAGAAATAATGATAATGTTTGTATTGCTGTCTGTGCCTTTCTGTTCATAGAAATCCATACCCAACCATGCACTGTATGGGTGGTAAAGAGTAAGCAAGCGAGGAATAATCTACCCAATGGGGTCTCAGACATAAATAAAATCCCACTGTAGTACAAGCAGACACAGCTTACAGAAAAGTGGCAATCCTACTCTGAATTCAGGAGCAGTGCAGTAAGGTTGCCATCCCATCACGGGGAGCTGCAATGGCAGAAACAACACATATTTTTGGGACTTTGCTGGAGAATTAAGAGAATATGCAAGTGCAGCTGCGATAATAATAATAAAGTGCTTTTAATAAGAGACCATAGTTCTATTTAATGTGTGGTTGGACTGTAAAGAAACACTGTCACCTTGCTCATTCAAGGGGATAGAGGGTTGCTTTGGCAGAGAAAAGACCCATTCCCCTTATAACCAACTTGCCTGTGCTCCCCTCACCTTGAGCATGGAGACAATATCTCTTCAAATTGATTATTTATTTCCCCTCAAAAGACCGCAGTTCCCCTTTAATAAGCTCACCAGCATTTCTTTGAGTGCTACATTGTTTTTCATTTTGTTCCTTATTTTTTTCCCTACTGCAATTGTGTTTTGCATAGTAATTATCACATTATTAAAACAAACTATATCTACGGTTTATTTTGGTAACACCTGCATGCGCAGGAATAACACAGCGACTACATCAGAGCTGCCTAATAGTTTGTAAAAAAAACAACTATAATAATATATCTATAAAAAAAATAACTGCAGCTGATGTCTTCCATGGCTGGTTCACATCGCTGAGCGCGTTATCATGCTCGTATCCCTAGGCAGGCAACCTACTTAGTAAATACACGCTGCATATGCTGCACTTACTACTGCTTGATGTTTATCCACGGCATTTTAATATGAGCTGTTTACAGAGGGACCATTCCAAGCTCTGTTCCACAGCTGAATCCCCTAAAGCATTTTTCTCTCTGTAAAATATATTTTGTGTTTACCTTTTATATAGGTTTCTGAATGTATAATTAAAAAGAAACCTGTACTGAATATTGAAAATCCAGCCGTTCAGAGAAATTGCAAGGCAAAATTGCAATCCTCCTAAACGCTGTAATTCCGTCTGGCTGTTTATAAATGGTGCGGTCAATCCTAAATTCAATCGTTGGGCTTGATTTTTTGAGTTATGTATGTACGTTTAAAGGCCCACCATTGTGAAAAATATTTTATTTTTGAAACTCTATGCCTATTGCCTATAGGATACTTAGTGCATCAGTCTCTTTTTAGCTCACATGCCCTTGTTTATATGTTTTCTATACATTTACATGCAGGCCAAGCTGTCCAAAGTGACAGTAACAAGGGTTAACAAACCATCTAACACTACCACAGGTGCATACAATGGTCTGCTTTTGTTCATACGATTTAAACGTCCAATAGAAAAGAAAAACGTGTTGCTCTAACAGCTTAAAAAAGTTAGCTGAAGTTGGCTTTAATTTGATGCTTACTGAAAGTGTATGTAAAACGACATGCCCCTTTAAGACTACCCCTTCCGCAGTGTGACAACACTGCTGCGGTATTTGACTGCAGAAAGAAAAGGTTGAAACCCAGTAAAAGAAGAGGAAAAATAATGGATCTTCTGGTGGAATCAACAAGTACTGAAAATATTTTTGATGGGCAGTCATCATACGTGTAATTTTCGAGTTTGCCCATAGGTTCTCTTGAACTCATCGCTTGACAATAAAAAGTTGGAATCATGAACAAGATATATCT
Source organism: Nanorana parkeri (assembly GCF_000935625.1). Taxonomy (NCBI): domain Eukaryota; kingdom Metazoa; phylum Chordata; class Amphibia; order Anura; family Dicroglossidae; genus Nanorana; species Nanorana parkeri. The sequence goes on from NW_017306989.1 coordinate 180,397, forward strand.
ATTGCGATCACACTTTTTCCCCTCCCAGACTTTAACCCCCAAGCCCCCTTTCTTTCTCCCTCTTCTTCACTCATATGTACTATTTCTCTCTCTCTAAAGTCTTACCGGATCCTTTCCTGATTGGCTGGAGCTATTATTTTCACCTATAGAATAAAATTATGCCAGCCAGTGGGGAAAGGAGATGTAAGGCATACAAAAGTTGAAGTAAGTAAAGTGGATCTTTACTCAGAGTTTCACAGCTGCTATCTAGGCAGTGCCAGAGAGATGTGATGTGTAAATGGGTGCAATACAAATCAACCTTTATGCACAGGTACTGTTTGCTGGGATAGCAAGATGAATGTCATTGTTCACTTTAAGGGAATCAAAATAAATGACATCTCAGTGGTTTGATGTAATCAGGTTTTAATTCTCTGTTATGTATAAATATATACCACTGGAACCTCATATAGGAAAGACTAAAAATACATAATTGTCAGCTTAGCCTTTCCCTACTGCGATTGTGTTGTGCATAGTAATTATCACATTATGAAAACATACTATTTCTACAGTTTTGTTGGTTTTTTTTTTAACACCTGGAAGCGCAGTTATAAAACAGCAATTACATCAGAGCTGCCTAATGGCTTGTAAAATAAATGTTAGTATCCATAGCTGATGTTCCCACAGTAAGCCTTATAATAAAATAAACTTCAGAAATCATAGTATAGTACAGTGTGCCTACAGAAGTAGCAGTGGGTGCATGTGGCACAGGTCAAATGACAGGTCAATCAGCACTACCAGCAAGAATATCTGAATTGAATGTAATAAAGTTTCAGCAGCTTTTATTACATTTCTATGGATGGCTCTTTCGGAATGTAGCAGGTTGCGGAGGTGGGAGTTGGGGCGAGTAGCAAGCAGAGATTAGCAGGCAATCAAACTTTGACTGCCTTTGAGTCTTATTTGGGCAAATGCTCCAGTTGCTCCCTAACTAAAATGCCATCACCATGGGGCAGCACAGTGCTACAGATCTCCTGGAGCCCAATGTCTATAAAAGAAAGGGCACTTTTTAGCAAAACAGAAAAAAGATCTCCCATATTACAACCCTTATTGACAGCAATACAAGCCGCACAGTGCTACCTTTCCTCTTCTACAGCACTTATTAAAGTCTCTTCTTTATTATCTTGTGCCAGTCAGCAGAGATTCTCCAGGCAACACAGTGACATGTGATGACACACTGCCAGAACCGAGCAAGGGGTGACATTGCAACTATCACTCAGCTGGAGCGTTCAGCTAACATCAAGAACTACAAACATTTGCTAAAGAAGAATGAGAGGAAGGAAAGAAAGTTATAGGACACATTG
>NW_017306989.1:181786-219075 GCF_000935625.1 Nanorana parkeri
TTTTTAAAAGAATACAAATAGATAGCTATATCTGAGGTTTCAATCAGATAAACGGAACCAAAAGGCAGAAAAATGCAGTTGTGCTTTTTCTAAATAGCCCATAGTGCTTTGGGAATCCATTGCCATGTATTAAATGCTTATTTAAAAAAAAAATTGTATTGTAAAATATAGTATACATAAAAAAGATATAAAACATCAGTTTAAAAATAGTATATTAGTATAGTATAAAAAATAAATTACAATGGATGCAAAACCATTACCGTTGTCCTTTAAGATTGCTTTACAGCTTAGTAATTTGTGTTAGAAATAAACTGTTAGTGTTCAGATTACAGAAATACACTGTTTATATATAGTAGATAATGTACAAGATGAGCCATAGGGGCTTAATAGATAGGATGAATAATACAAATAATAATATTAGTATTATTATTATTATACTGCATAACGGATGTTGTGATAACATGTATTTTCTCTCTTTCATAGCAGCAGACACACAAACACACAGCCCATGGCGACATATCGCCTATCTCCTCTCCTCTGTGTTTAGCTCTGAAGTATTGATAGAGATCAGTGACCTCTGTATTCCCCGCATGTTGATGAATGCTGTTGCCTTTTCCCTGCAGGAATCACATGCAATCTGAACATATTAGTACAGCAACCAGAATGTGCCCATAAGCAGCATTTATTAATAAATGGAAACTACTCCTGACAGAAACCATGCCATAGGGTAATATGGGGAGGTCACCAGCCAGCCACTGTTGACCTCTCCTTCTGAAAATGCTTGTTGCCTAGCTGTCATGCTGATCCATTGCTTTAATTCTCTATGACCTGTTCAAAGTTCACTCCGACACCTCTTGCTGAAGTGTATCAAACTGATTCACCCATTAGTTTCTTATATCCGGTGAGGACTCCTGAGACAAAGATCTAATCAACATAGTTCCAGGCTCTCCTCCCAAAGTCATGTTTTTTACTGAAATTAATCTTTTTTTTTAAAGCTGCATTCATAGTAAAATGTAATATTTACAGGGTTGTTCACAAAAGGGTGAAGAGTTTGGAGAAGACAGGAAAAGTGAACAATCTTGGACAACATAGCTGATTTGGAAATAGTCTCCAATTCAGCTCACTTTCCAGTTCAACTATGTTGTCCTAGATTGTTCACTTTTCCTGCCTTCTCCTAACTCTTCACCCTTTTGTGACTAACCCTGTAAATAATTGTAAACACCTAATACAAAAAGTAAAGTGGGACCCTTATAATTGGTACATAGACCTTACCGTTTAAGCTGGGAGATGCTATGATGGAAGTTGGTGTGAGGCTTAGTAGACATGTGCGATTTGTTTCGTTCGAATCAAAATTCGTACACATTTTCTGAAATTCAGATATTCGGACATCCGAATGTATCCGAATCCGAATTTCGTTTCCAAATTCTGAATGGGTCTGAAAACAAATTTTTGTTATGGCAACATGGGAGCCATATACAGTATATACATATAATACTAAAGCTGAGGCTCCTAGACCGGAATGGCATTCGGGATCCGAATTTCCGAGTTGCATGTATATGGCTCCCAGACCCGAATGGCATTGGGGAGCTCCCGATTGCAATTCGGAAATTCGGATCCCGAATGCCATGCGGGTCTAGGAGATTCAGTTTTAGTATTAATAGCTGTATATGGTTTTCTTTGGCATTGGCAACGAATATTTATAAACTCATCTGAAACTGAACAAAAAATTTTTGGTGGGTGTAGATTTAACCCAATCTACACCCACCACATGCTTAAATACCAACTTTGAGTGGACTGATCCTTTATTTAAAACCCAGCATAATTCAGTTCTAGGAGTTTCATGGAGCAGGCTTTGGAATGGCACGTCATTTAGACAAAGACCTTGAGTATGTGTCAGGAGGTGGAGCAATGAAAAGTTCAAGGAGAGAATTACAGCGCTCTTAGGGAGAGGGGGAGGGGTTGCTAGAGGAGAGAAGGAAGCACCATGACCAGGAGGTGGAGCAGAGACCTCACTGAGAAGTAACTGGAAGCTTAAAAGATGGAGTTGCACACACTCCAGGATGAAGCACAGGAACAAACACTGATTTGAAAAAGAAATTCCAAAAACTATTTTACCAAAAGTGCAATCAAATCAGCTCATTTAGGCTTATCAGAGATCTGCACACATGAATGGAGTAACCCTTACCAGGGTGAGTATTAAGAAGTCTTATTTGGAGCTATCATAAACATTGATTTTGAAGTCAATAACAGAAAAGGGAGGTGGAGTGCAATAACTTTTCAAATAATTGAATGCATTGAGTCAGATATGTACAAACAGAAAACAGAATAGGGTATTAACTGGAGCAAGGTGCTTGCTATGCCTGCAGCCTGGATACGTATTTCATATGGCAAACCTGTTCTCAGCATTTTCAAGTGCAGAAAGAAACTGCACAGAGTCTTCCTAAAACTAACCAGTTGTTAAACAGCAATTCCAGGCAACAGAAAGATGCCTGAGCAGCACACCGAAATATGTACCTTTTACCTTTCCTTACCATTCCTCCTGAGAAGCAGCAGTGCACCTACTGATAAGTGACTTTGCCTAGGCACTCCTGTTCTATAGTCTCATGGCAGTACAGGTGTATCTGCAGTATGAGATTATATTTAACGCTAGTGTGACTGCTAGTCTCATGTGATCTGGAGTTAGATTTGGTAAATGTCACTACTGTGCTCGCTGTTCTCCTTACTGGAGAGGAAGCTGTTCCTGAGGACGTGCAGTGCAAGGATCTCCCTACTTCTAGTTCATTCATTTTGTGGATCAGTGATTCCTCCACCTCTCTTGCTGCTTCTTCAACCTTACCCAACCATTATCAAATCACCAATTATCGAAGGGCAGCTCAAACATAAAGAAGCAAAGTCCTCTCTTCTACCAAGATGGCTGATTTTACAAAGAAACACAGTACAGAAGAATGCATTGGGAAATCAGTAACATCAGCTGCAGAGAGACCACAGGAAGCATTGGTGACTAGCACCCTGTTTGCTTTTTTTTTGCAGAGCTTTCACCTGTCAGTTCCTCTTCAAGCATTCAGTGAAATACTAATGCCATTCAGCAAACACTGAAACTGTGCAATATTTAGAAAGTTCCTTTGGTTTTCCACTATAGAATTCTTAGGGGTTTCTGCCATTTGCTGCAAAAATAAGTAAACATTGCTCTGTAGGGGGTCAGTAGAAGGGCAGTGGGAATACACTTCCTCATCCCTGTACTTCCTGTGTAACTTCCTCTCTACTTCCTACATCACCACCAATCACATTCAAATTTCTAAGGGAAGCTTGAATCTGATTGGTGACAGTAAGAATCTACTTAATGCAGACATATAAGCCCAATTACTAAAACTGGAAGTGCATCCAGTCAGGTACAAATATAATACACATATGTAATGTATAAAATAATTGAATAAAAAAGCTGTTATAAAAACACGTAATTACAAAAATACTAATTTATTTTAAAATGACTGATTTTAGATCAGATTTTCTCTATGCTAGAGACAGCAAGTAGCGTTTTCCAGCATCTCCAGCATTACCGATACCAGGGAGTGGGGTAGGGTGAGCCGATGCAGTCTTGCAAATCAATAAGAAAAATTAATTGGCATGGCTTACATGCACTTTCAATTTCCAGTAAAAATCATCAACTTACAGAGAAAATAAAAGTCCTAAACTTAAAATAAATGAACCAAGAGACCATACGATCCAATTATAGCATCTTGTAATAGATGACACATTGAGTACAGCACTTATATGACCAATAAGGGCCTCTTATGAAGCCCTGAAGCTAAACACACAACAGAGTATTTCAAGTTAAAAGCAAATACAACATATGTAGAGTAACAAAGTAACATATGGCAACCTGGTAACCGGGGGGGCTGTGTTTTTACAGCGCTGTAACTGCAACACCAGTGAAACCTTTTTTCAAAGTATATGTATCAAAAGTACCGCAAAAAAGCACAAGGGAATAAAATAGAAGAAAAAAAATGGATTAAAAAAGAAGATAAAGCATGTAAAAGAACTCCAGCCTAATTGAAAAGCAGGACACTATTTTAAAACTGAATTTGGTTTTCTTGTGGGGAGCAGCACCTGATACTCTCAGTAAAAGATTTTCTTTCATGAATAACTCCTTTGATTATAAACAAAGCAAAAGAGGGGAAACACCTTTGGCATCATGGAAGCAAATTTTGGGGGTTTTGTTTATCTATGACATGCTTAGGTGGAAGAATGGACATATACAGGGCCGGTTTCCCACAAGGCCAACCAAGGCCCGGCCTCGGGGCAGCAGGGAGTAGAGGGGCAGCAGGGATGTGGAATTCCTATTTCCCGACGCCCAGGACATGCAGTTAGTTGTTTTCTACATTTGGGCAAGCAGGGCTAAATGTACAGCAGGGAAGCCGCCGCTTGCTTTGTACAAGTGATCTCGGCGATGTCGGGGGCACATTGAGGAACCTGGCCTTGGGGCAGCAGAGAGAGTAAATCCAGCCCTGGACACATATCCTTCTACATGCTAAAAAACACAAAGTGAGACAGCGCCTATTTCTCATGCATTAACATTTATTATAAATAGTTAAAATTTGATCCAGGGTAAGAAAACTCACATGTACAATATGGAGTCATGCACTGTAAAGATATGCCATGAAAAATTAAAATTGCTCCACTGACGCCACTGGGTAGCCCGACTGCAAGGGTTACTAAAAAATTCCCTGGAGTTCAAAGACAGCCCTTGGCAATACCCGTGGTCCCTTTACCCTACAAAGCAACTTGGAAATCGCTAACCGCCAAAAATAATACTGAAAGTTAGATTTGGTCGTTGGTATATACGAAATACAGTCCAAACTTAATGCCATATAAAATTCAGAATCAAATTTACAGCTGTCAATAGATCCAAAAACCTACCAAAGGTGTGTGAGGTGCACGTGAGAGCTCTTGCTTCAGTTTACACTAGCTCACTCATTGTGTATTCAGCAATTCCACATTGCACTTTTCTACAAAAGATGTTATCAATTATCTTTCTGCATCCCTTTGTATTACTGTGCTCACCCTTGTCAGATAAAATCACTGTTAAGTGTTATTTCTTGGATATCTTCTTTACATCCCTTGCCTTCTGCATTATGGTGACTTAACACAAAGAAACCCGAGTTCAAGGAAAGTACATTCCAAAGCAGATTAAGTACATTCATTCATTTATGATTACATAGGTTGTGCGTGTGGGTGGTGAATCTGACCCAGCAATGTCCATTACAGATCAGTTAACCATCTCACATAGATACAGAATATCCACAATGCCACAATATGCCTTTATTACCACAGTAGAAAATAAAATGGATTTATATTTTTGTCAGATCTACCAAATTGCATCAAAAGTTATCGCTGGGCTTCCTGTTTGCAGCAGCTTGTACTAGTTCATTCCTCAGGAAGTCATTAAATATGTAAATATCAGGTTTTAGATACCAGCAATCTTTTGGTGGACTCAAAATAATGATAGCTGATGAGGATCACCAACTGATGGATGTCCCTTAACTAAGGAAATGAATATGGGAGCAGCCGTAATCTGACGCATTTGCACATATTCTACATCAGGGGTGGGGAACCTCTGGCCCTCCAGCTGTAGTGAAATTAGAAATCTCATGAAGAAGCAAAATTATCACAGGCACGGGCGTCCCGAGGCCGAGTATCATCCGGGGCGGATACCGGGTGAAGCCCCGTCGAAACATTATTGCGCATACGCGGCCTCTTGGTGATACCTGCCGGCGGCCATCTTGGTGATGGATGCTGGCACAGTGTCAGTCATTTTGGTGTCACCCCTCTAATGTGTCGCCCCGAAGAAGGGACCCTGAGTGGCCCCAAAATGTTGACTGTATGACGCATGTTACAATTTCATAAAAAGTGCTTTACTTCTTGCACATATCATCGAGTGCTGGTGACTTCTATTATGGACCACTCCAATGGTGTCACCCGGGTGCAGGCTGCACCGCTCGCACCCCCCTTTTGACACCACTGGCCACAGGCATGACTCTCACAGACAGATGCATCATGGGATTTGTAGTTTCAATCACAGCTAGAGGGCCAGAGGTTCCACCACCCCTGTTCTACAGGGTCCCCCGTCCCCTCTTAAAATCTCACCTGTCCCTGATCCAGTAATCTATCACCAAAGAGCTGCGCAGTCAATATCCCACTGAACTGGGGACTAGTGAGTATGAGCGGTGATTACAGAAATATGTAAAACGTTGAGCTGTGTCTAGGACACACATTCAGCCAGCTGACTGGACAGTGAATGAGAAACAACAAATCAATGAGACTCTCCCTAAGCTTTCACCTCCTGTACGCATGTTGCAAGTGTTAGATTGACAACTACAGAGTCCTTTTTGGTTAGGAAGGCTGATTTTCCCCCTACCGGTCTCTATTATTGTGTAGGGAATACAGGAATTTGCTATAACGACTAGACATGTGCGATTCGTTTCGTTCCGAATCGAAATTCGGACGAATTTTCGGAAATTCGGACATTCGGATGTATACGAATTCCGAATTACAGACATAACGAATGCAAACGAATCCGAATTTCCATTTCCGAAATTCGGTAGCGTTCGTACGAACGTTCGTTTCGTTTTCTGTTCTTATTCGTTTCTTATTCGTTTCGTTCGTTGGAGCAAAGTGACATTAGAGAAGGAGAAAAATATTTGTTCCCCCTCAAATGTCACTTTTGCTGCAAACGAACGAAACGAATAAGAAACTAATAAGAAACGAATAAGAACAGAAAACGAAACGAACGTTCGTACTAGCGCTACCGAATTTCGTCCGAATCCGAATTCCGAATCCGAATTGACTTTCACAACCGAATCCTGAAAAACGAAATAACACAAATCCGAATTTAAAACGAAACTAAACAAATTTTTTGGCAGTGCACATGTCTAATAACGACACATTGGGGTAACTACTGCGTACAAGCTTTGTTTAGAAAAATGCATGCTGTGATTTTTTTTATGAATAGAGAACTGGATTGCTGTGATAAGTGTTGATACCTTTCCTGTTTAGCTGTAAACACAGACACCTTTGTTGGTGCTCATTCCTGCAGAATTCCAAGATTCCTATTAACATTACAGAAAACCTTTCCCAAAAGAAATGTGGGGGTTGCATGGCCATTGTGCTGATCCTCTGGCTTCAATACAAGCCACTGACTCGAATCAAGTATGCAGATAAGGGAAGTCACAATAACGTCATAAGTCCTTATCTGCATACTTGTTTTGGGTTAGCGAATCAGCATAAAGGAGCTAACAAGCCTCCATGCGTGATAGCCAGGCAATTGGCATCTGCAGAGTTTGAAGTCAAAAGCTTTTCTCATAAAAAAGATTCCTTTGAAATGTACATCAGGAAAAAAAAAAAAAAACAAGCAGTACGTCTCTGTAATAGATACACATATCCCCATTTGTTATCAGTTTAAAGAAACCGCAAGTACAGAAAATACTTGTATTTCTGGTAATGATGTACCAGAAATCCACTCAGATCCTACAGGACATCACACAGGATGTTTGTGGACTGAATGGTGACAGCCCTGCCCATTGTCTTTCGCTAAACTGCTAGATCACGGCCCTTTTTCTCATCTCCACAACATAATGGATCTGTAGTCTAAGATAAGAACTGAAAGGCTAATAAGGCTTTGTAGAACACAGGAAGTGTATAGAGGACACAGGACAGCTCTGAAATACAGATTTTTTTTTTGATTTTTTTTTTTATACTTATTGGTATAGTTACCAAAAGAGAAGTTTATTGTTAGGGCGTCCATACACTTTAACCCCAAAATACACCATTTTAATTAGTTTAGAGTTTGTTTCACTACTTTCTAGTTTTTTACACATTTTTAATGTGATCTCCCACAGACCTCTAATTAATCTGCCAGGAATAGTTGTCTCTTTATGATAAATGATTATTCTGTATGTATCTGCAGAACTTATGTAGCCAGTGTATACTTGTGAACTTATTTTGTAGTAAAATTTACGCCCAAAGTTCTTTTTTTATCCATAAATTGGCCTTATCACAAAAAATAAAATAAAATAAAAAATATAAAATTAAATAAAAATGTTATATGATCACAGTTGTGTTATTTTTCGGATATATGCAAATATGCAAAAAGATAATGTGTGATGCATCTACCAGAAAATCACAATGTTTCCTTTCTCTTTAACCTGCTTCTATAACAATCGACAGTTGCTCACTGTAGACCACATTTATCATTCTATTCAAATGAATTGATTAATTATGTCCATTGCAACCTATCTCAGCCTGCAAACAAAACAAAAAAAAGCCAATTTGATTTACCAGCAAACCTCATTTGTTCCCCGCATTTAGTGGCACACAACAGAAGCTGCTTCATATTATTACCATATACAAAAGCACCCAAAAAAATGTATCACAAAGGCAAACCTATACATTTGGTGCACATTGCATTGTGTCTCTATTGCTGGAGTCTACCGCCCCCTGGCGGTCAAAGGATGTAACACATGATTGTTTCAACTTTACTAAAATCAGCCATATAGTATCAAATGAATATCATCAGCAAGATAATTCTTCTCTATATTTGTAAATATTTATGATCACAAACCCAAACTGTGCTTACTTTCTCAGGGAGAGTTTAACAATGATATAGCAGGTATGTTTAATTTTTGTAGTGTAAAATGCATACATTATACCCCAAAACTTCACAGATAATTGCAGAAAGAAAGACAAATGGATACTTCTCTTGCAATAAAACGTATGAAGAAAAGAAAAACAAACTCTTTAACTCACAATAATGACTAGATGACCTATTATTATCAACAAAGCAGCTGCAATGCAAATGCTTGTGCTTTGAGAATAATAGAATAAGCATGCATGCCCTATGCAATTGCATCACATGACATAAAACATGATTTTGACCTATTTGCTTTTTTGTTGTTGTTGTCTACAACACTATCCACACAGGGCACTTTCAGGATGTATGCCACAGGTACCTATTGCAAAGAAAGAAAAAAAAAACATGTTGCCCCTCACCTTGGAGGAACACGTCTATATAATGAATACATCCAGCGCACAAACTGTCACAAAAGGCTAGCAGGCAATCACAGCATTACTAATCCACTTTGCATTCTTGGCAACTTGTGTCTAAGCCAGAGGTCAAGACAACTTTAGATACAAGTCTGTCCTCTTTTGTTTCCCCCACCTGAAGTCTGAGCTGGATTTTTTTTATCTTTGCATAATGGCATTAGTTAATAGCCAACGCACGTCCACTTTATACCCTTGTGGTGCCAGCGGGGCAAGGCAACTTGCTCTTGGCAATGAAGAGGTTAATAATCCATTAACGTTTTATATGCAGCATAATGCATTCGCTGTGTTAAAAAAAAAAAAAAAAATCAAGCAATATTTTGCAGATATTACAGCTTCCTAAGTGGCAACTAGTAACCATGCACAACAAGCATTGCATAATATCAAATGGCAAATAGATTCTTTTAGGGAACTGGGGAAGTGGGGGTGTCAAGGTTCTCCTTACCTTATTCCTAATAGCTGTTTAATCCACATGGTCACGTTTGAAATGGATCAAATCTTCATGCACTTAGCCATCTGTGCAGCTCCGAAACTGGGTAACAGGGTATAAAATTGACAACAGAAAAAAAAAATAAAAAATATATATACAGGAAGAGGGGGAAGATATAGAGGCGAAGCAAAGATATTCCTTTGGAGATCTGAAGGTTTCTTGCTCTTGGTTTCTTGTTTCTTTAGCTGTTTGGATAGAGAGAAGTAGCATCTGCGTGCACAATAGACATTCCTGCATAGATAGGTTATTGTAACATGGTCAAAGCTGTGCAGAAGTGGCTTGGCTTGGCCAAGGGATGAGTGACGGACAGCAGTTGGCAGATGAGGACCAGGAGGGACAACCGGGAGTGAGGAAGCCTCATGGGGTCTTGCTAGAGCTTTTGGTCCTCAGATGCTCCTCTACCAACAGGGAGGCAAGCGAGGCAGCCAGATCCCTTTAAACTGCATGTAAAAGACAGCAGAGAGGATGAACAGCAACCTCCACAAGAGGGATGGAGTTGTTTTTTTTTTTCTTTTGCAGGAGCAGACAAGTTGTGGACGCAGGCAAAGGACTTGCAGGCGCCGATCCTCAGTCCAGCTTTCCTCTGTGGATCATACGAGCCTCATTTTTAAGCTGCGAAAGAGAAGAAGAGCAGAGCAACCATGGGTGGAAGCGTCGTACAGACAGAGCCACACGGTGCAATGACAGTGAGTGGGATGCACTATTTGCACTCACTAGCTTATTGGGCAAGGAATCATTATAATCTTGCTAGAGTGCAATGAGAACACCGCTAAGCACTGGTAGCTGGATGTGATTGCAATAGTGTGCAAGGCATGTAGACTTAACCCTTTGACTGCCAAAGCCCAGTGTCTCTGTGGTGTAAAAAAAAAAAGCTAGTTGTTTCATATCTAAAAAAAAAAAAATCTGCTGGTCCTCACCTGATCACCCAGTTGCAGTGATGACCTTCCTATATCTGACTGCTACTCTTTAGTTTCTGGCCACCAATAACCCTGACCTCTTATCTCCTCCCTGACTTGGGTGGCCAATCCCCTATCAGTGACTAATTTGTTCTTGCTGAGTCCCAGATCAGCCACCTTGGCTGGCTGTCCTGGGCACATCACTCCATGCACCGCCCCCTCCGCACAGTCAGCTACAGAGCCAGCGAAAAGTCACAGCTGCCTTTAAACGGGCTCTAGTGCAGCCCAGGCAGATGTGTGTCCTGCAGCTCCGCTGGATAGGGAGCAGCCAATTATCAGCAAGAGGCCATTGTCTGCAGCATTTAAAGGGAATGTGTTGTGTTTTACCATTTGATTTATTTATGCCTAAGGAGGGGCAGAGTTGAGTGTTTTAATTTCCCTAAAATTTCAGGCACAATGCGGCGGAATAATTCGCCATTTTGCCCAAATGCATTGGAATTGAAGGCAAAATTAAGGTGGCTTTTGTTGTTTTTTAGCAGTGTTCTCAATACAGGATTATAATGATGTATTGATCTACGGTCTAATAGGCTGTGTTCCTGGACCCTAAAACTTAAAGTGGCACTAAACTCAGGGGTTACATCTTAAAAATGCATTCAGGTACCTTAAAAGAGAACTATGGGGTAACCTTTTTATCCATTCGTTTTCTTTAGGGTCATGGGAGGACATATACCAACGTCCTCCTATGACTCAAAGCGCAGTATATAGCGAGCTATATAGTTAGAGTGCCGCAGCTGGGACAGATCCTGACTATATATCGAGATTCACCCAGCTGGCTGATTAACAGTGGGATCTGCCTATCTAGAGGCAGAGCCCTCTGTGCCCGCCCCCTTCACGTCCGTTCCTCTAGTTAGCGCTGGAGGATTGGAGAGGGAAGGGGGCCGTGACTGACAGTGACCGATCTCTGCAGGGAGATGATCTGGAAGTGAGCGGGTGACGGTATGTGTTCACTCACCTCCCGATCTATGGAGCCGACGTGACAGAATCAACATCGGCTCCAACTATGAGGATGAGTCAACATAACTCACCTTATAGTTCTCCTTTAACTATTAACAAAAACTTACCTTATTTTATCACTCGGCTGTAGATCTTGTTTTGGTGTTGACACTGTCCTTCCTTCTGGAGGGGGGCTACTTCTTTTGTTCCCCATGGTCCCTGTGTGTGTTGTAAAGTAGTCACTGCTCCAAGCTCACTCTTGTGTTTGACTATAATAGCAAGTACAAAGTAGTAAACTAAACATGAGATTGTAGTCCATCACAGGAGTGAGCTCGGAGCGGTGACTACTTTACAACACACACAGGGACCATGGGGAACAAAAGTAGCCCCCCTCCAGAAGGAAGGACAGTGTCAGCACCAATTCAGAGAAGATTTGAGGATCTACAGCCGAGTGATACACAAATAAGATACATTTTTGTTAATAGTTATGGTACTTGAATACATTTTTAAGATTTAACTCCTGAGTTTAGTGTCATTTTAAGGTTCACACTGGGTATGTTGAGCTGAGCTGATCAACACAAGCTCAACAATTGTTTTCTCATTGCCCTGTTCACACCATAAGGGTGCGTTGCATAAAAATGCAGCATGTCTGTATTTTTACAGAGCGCAATGCTCAGTACAACATCATGCAATGCAGTGCATAGAGTTGAATGAAGTGTCATTTTGTAACACTTCAATGAGCTTAAAATAAAAAATTAAGCAGGGTAATGCATTGTAACATTGCATTACACTGTCCCTACAAAACACACACCAACCTGCACACATTAAAGGGAGTGGGCTGCTGTGAATGACCCCCAAGTCTTTTTTTTTAATTTAGTATTAAGGATGGAACTTTTTTCCCCATTTACCTCTACAGAACTAAGAGCAGTGCCCATCACTGGTAGTGCATCGCTCTCACTGTCATTGCAATGCATGGCTCTGTCTATGTGACCATCCAGATGATTGCATTTCTTCTCTTTTGGGCTTTAAATGGTTCCTGGAGCTTCTTTCTGCATTTCAGCAAAATCAACTTCCTTTACCCCTTTTGTATGTACTAGCAAAGGTGTGCATGTTAGTTGAGCAGGTTAAATACTGAATACCTTAAATACATTGTATAAGACAGTGCACATAGTGCAGCCATTCATGGTACTCGGTGAGCCATTTCACTGGTTGGTCAGCGGAGAAGAATGTGATTGCTGTGGCAATCAGTGGAGAAGTGCATAGGTACAGTCGAGGTCAGTAGAACTGTGCATGGGTGCAATGGTATTCATTGAAGAAGTGAGAGATGTAGTATTTTTTTAGGAATACAGATATGGCACTTTGAACCTAACTATGTTATATTTACCTCTTTACTCCTTTCAGACTAGAAAGTGACAAGTGTGAGTCTGGTACTGCAAGGTTCCAGGTAGCTGGTTCACAACTGTGCTGAGATTTTAAACCTAGAATATACACTTGAAACATGGGATTTCTGTTTACAGACACACACATGACCCAAAGGAGGGTCGTGACACCTCTCCTAGTAGAGATCATGTCATCTAGATGGTCAAATTGCAGGAGTGGTCAGCAAATGCAGAACTAGTGCTAGACTTTCTCATAATGTATAATACATAGAAAAAAGCATTGGGGCAAGCCTTGATATGTAAGTAACAATCTGTTAAACAGTCCACCTAAAAGCTAGATCTACATTTGTTTGGCTGCAGGAGCAGTCAGCTAATGCTGAGCTTTTTTATGAGATGATTGAGTATGCATTAGCAGACACTGAAGAATGGAAGCACCCTGTATTAAATGCTTATTTATAAAATAAAATAGTTAAAAAAATCTGCTTAGAAATGTTGAAAATATAGTTTACCTTTAAGGGGATGGTCCTCTTCCTGTAAAAATGCTTTTAACAAGCACATGCATTAAATTAGGGAGATGTGTGCAGATTTGTATTGCAGGTGTGATACTTTACCTCTTCAAGTTCACAGTAACTGAATACAATGATATTATTCTGATTTAAAGGGTAACTCCAGTTTAAAAAAAATAAACAACCTCATCTGCACAGATCTCCACTCAATAATTGCAAATATTATGCTCATCTGTGCATGTAATATTTTGTATAGGGCAGCCATGGGCAGTGCCTTAGGGCACTCAGATCATACATGCAGCTGGTCTGGGATGTCCTTGGGCAACCTTTCAATTGACAACAGTGTGCAATGTGTAGATACCGAGTGGTTTAGAGTAAGAGCTTGGTTTTTAATTTCCAACTATATTTTGCACACCTCTCAAAGTCCAATGTAATTAAACAGACGTTTAAAAAATGTCCTTACACAATAACAGCATGCAGAGTTAAATGATGTACAGCAGATCCTGGCAGCCAATTAGAAAGCACCATCTATTATTTGCCTGACTACGGTAAGCGGCTGAAAGCTAATTTATTGATGGTTGGCAATGCCTACCCATCACTGTTCTTTCCACTCTAGCGCGTTCACCTTAATTCATCCCTTTGTGTTTATTCCGATGATGCAAAGATGCAGAATATTATTATTCCATGTCAACTTTGCCTTGGTCTCAGAAGAATGACTTTTACAATTGAAAACAATTGTTTCCAGTCAATTTGTCACTTTGTTAATTTGGTTAGGTGTTATGCTACATGGGTGTGTATACAATTTAGAGTACAGTCTTAAAAGTCTAAACCCATGCTGCTTTTCATAAATGGAAACTGAAACCAAACTTTTTTTTAACCCGTCAGTGCATCGAGAGTGCTGCTGCATTGGAACCTCTCATTGGAGTCATCAACTGGCTTCCATTTTACATGGCCCCATATCTTAGCCCTAATGAAGGGGTATTTTTTTGCGCCCACAAAACATGTAACCTTATTTCTTACCACTGATGAAGGGGAATTTGTGAGCTCCCAAAATGTGTTGGGTTTCCTTTTATGTGTCTGATGTATATAATTCTTACTGGACTTGTTGAAACTTTGTGGCACTCTCATCCTGTCAATGTTCTACAGACCACTCTAGGGGATTCTTTGTGATACCCCAGATGACAGTGAGCTGCCTCAAAACAGCTAGAGTGACTACTTATTTCTCATCCACTGTGGGGTCCAATGCTCCACCATCACATACTTGGCTTCTTATATGTCTTGCAGGGCTATCCCTATAATGAGACAGCCTGAAGCAGTTGCCTGAGGCAGTATCTCATTGGGTCAAAAACCTCCACCGTGCTGGCCAGACCATCTCAGGTTGCTAAGAGCTAGAAACCTGTGATGCTCTGGTCGGCATCCACCCAGCTCACTGACTTCATTAATTGCCAGGAGGGAGCTGAGTGAGGTGCCCTGGCCTGCGCCCTACCCAGCTCTTGGCAACTAGTGACATCAGTGAGCTAAGCGGGACTGTGGAGGATTTGCTCTCTCTGCTGCCCCAATGCCAGGTTCTTCAATGCGCCCCCCTGTATGCAGGCTGCATACAAGTGCTCTCGGCAACATCACCAAGATCATGTGTGCAAAACAAGCAGCAGGTTCCCTGCTGTACATTTAGCTCTGCTTGCCCAAAGCAGGGCTAAATGTAGAAAACAACGACCAACCCGGCGCCCAGAACTGCATGTCCATCGGGAGATAGGACTTCCAAACCCGTGCTGCCCTGAAGCCGGGCCTCGGTTGGCCTTGTGGGAAATCTGGCCCTGCCCCCAGCCCCCCACTAGTAATGAGCAGACACCGTCAGCACCATCGTTTGGAAAAGAGCATCCACCGCCAGCATAAAAATGAGCAACCACTGCCAGCACCCCCAAGGAAATGAGTATAAAGTGCAGGCATAGGTATAATTCCCTGCTATGTTCTTGACCACCTAGGAGTTGTGGGTGTTCCCGCATTATATGCTCCAGCTCCTCCTGCTGCATTCTCCTTGATATAAAATAAATAATCGAGCTGGAAGAGATGAGGCTCCTTATAATGGCTACAGGAGGTGTGCAGACCCGAGCACACAGCAGAGATATCTCACCAATAGAGTCCCCGATGTAAGAAATTGTTGAGAGATTGGCCTGGCCCTCTCCCACCTTGTGAGCCTCCTCATTGGTCAGTAAGCCCAGCTATCGCATTAGAAGATTCCCATCTGCCTTTAAACACCTTCCACTCATTTACCAGCTAGTTGATCGAGTTGTTGTTATGCAACATTTCTGTTGGAGGAAACCTCAAAATAAAAAATAGTGCAGAGAAGAATTGAGAAAAAATATATATATTTTTCCTTTTTTTTATAATGTAACTCTGTGGTATATCATCTAAAATTCAGCCTGGGCAGCTGGGACTTCCTCGCTCGGAGTCTTTTGGAAAATGTTGTTGTGCAGTGAGACCCAGAAACAAGCCAAGCAAAACACAATGAGTGGGAGAGCCAGTGAGACAAGCCAAGAATGACAGACAGCAAATCGATTTCCACATACTGCAATCATATATGGTTCAGTATAGACATGCTTTAATGCCATGTACAGTCTTTTCAATTCATATCAATGTGAAAGAGATCAGATTGATGTGAATAGTCTTCATCAATGTGTGTCATTGTTGTAACATTATTGTGTCCATGTATAAATATGTAATTATATAAGGACATGGGGGAAGCCATATTTGCTCCTTACATATGCAGCCTCTTCTTCTTGCTTTGTGGTGCTGCACAAGAGCTTACAACTGCTTTTTACCATGCTAAGGCTTTACATTGCTAAGCCGGATGGGAAGGACAACCAACAACTCGAATTCAGCAGGAATTTGCCAACATTTGAGCTTAACCACCTGACAACAAAGCACTGCCTGTGTAGCTGGTAAATCATCAGTTGTTAATCAGAGATATCTGAGTGACTGCCTGTAATAAAGAGTGCCCTCTAGTGGCCAGTCTACAAATATCTTTATTTAATACGGTGCCAAAAATACGGAAGAGCAAGCATAGGAACATTTAAAACTAACATAATTTTTTACATATTTTTTTATAATGTAACTCTGTGGTATAAAATCTAAAATTCAGCCTGGGCAGCTGGGACTTCCTCGCTCGGAGTCTTTTGGAAAATGTTGTTGTGCAGTGAGACCCAGAAACAAGCCAAGCAAAACACAATGAGTGGGAGAGCCAGTGAGACAAGCCAAGGCTGACAGACAGCAAATTTCCACATACTGCAATCATATATGGTTCAGTATAGACATGTACAGTCTTTTCAGTTGTTTGTTAATATCAATGTGAAAGAGATCAGCTTGATGTGAATAGTCTTCATCAATGTGTGTCATTGTTTTTAAATTATTGTGTCCATGTATAAATATGTAATTATATAAGGACATGGGGGAAGCCATATTTGCTCCTTACATATGCAGCCTCTTCTTCTTGCTTTGTGGTGGTATACAGGAGCTTTCTACCGCTTTTTACAATGCTAAGGCTTCAAAAGTGTTATCCTGGGTGGTGCCGGCAGGGCCGCCAACAACTCGATTTCAGCAGGCATTAGCCAAAAATTGAGCTTAACCACCTGACAACAAAGCACTGCCTGTGTAGCTGGTATATCATGAGTTGTTAACCAGAGACATCTGAGTGACTGCCTGTAAAAAAGAGCTCCCTCTAGTGGCCAGTCTACAAATATCTTTTTTTTAATATAATGCCAAACATACGGCAGAGCGAGCATAGGAACATTTAAAACCTACATTTTTTTTTTATAAAGCACAACGCCACGATTGAGGAACCCCCTTCTCTAGTCATCCCTTTCTTTCTGCCTGAACCCCAAACTTATATACAGCAAACATACCTTTAATCCAGCGGTAGCTCATGTAGTTACATAATAGGCTCCAATTTTTAGTTCAGACCTACAGGATGATGTATCTTTAAAAAATAAGTCAATGCAACTGGACTTGCTGTAGTTTTGCTGTATTTTTCTTGAAGACGTTTCACTGGTCATCCAACCAGCTTTCTCAATTCAGAATGACTTGTACAAAAAATGTACGGTGCAGCATCTTCCTTTAACTAAAATTAAATTTGATGTCATTTTCTGAAACACAGTTTGGATGGACAGAACCACAAAATACAATATCGGCGAAAATATTCTTAATTCTTATTTTGTTTACTTGATTAAGGTCCAGCAATATATTTCCGAAGGCAATGCTGGTTAATTTAATTTAAAAAATGCATCACAGTCATGGAAGATGAATATTGTAAAAGTATGAGCTGTGCATTTATATAAGAAGTTTGTTGTCACCTCTGCTATCAGAGAGCAGAGCGCTTAGCTTTTATTAGAAGCGACAAACAGCAACCTGAAATCAGAACCTTACTTCCAGAAAAAAAAGTTTGCGAGCAGGCAGCTTTTTTTATACATAAACATACCATGGGTTCTATTTATAAACTATCTGCAGGGCCCTTCACCCTGCAAATATCTGTGAACATTTGATCTGTGTAGATACATGCCAAAGCAAATGTTTTTATTTTCACATTTGTTATATTATTATGTAATACCGCATTATGACCACTAAATGGTGCTGATAAGCATTAAAAAAACATTTATTTTCTATGCTCATCATCACCATCTAGTGGTCATATTGTGGTATTATGTGAAAAAAAATCAAAAATACATTGCCTTGAAAAAAAAAAAACACAGAAGAATGTTTCCTTTTGACATATATCTGCACAGAATGAACATTCACGGATATTCACAGGGTGAGCAGCCCTGAAAATTGTTTATAATTAGACCCCTATGTCTCTCCTGCAATTAAACCTTCTTAACTGCCTGCTCACAAAGAATACACACTGAGCTGAACATGCGCAGTTCAGTGTACATTCTCGGCATACCAAGATGTATTTAATCCTGTGAGCCAGAAATTGGTCATGAAGGCAAATATTTTCTTTATTTATTTTTATGACATATATTTATTTTTTAACATTACTGTTGGGGCTTCGTGGAAATATTGGGGGTCTAAACACACCCCTGATATTTCCCTTTATTGTATCAATCTAATAGTCAGGCAAGTAGAATTTTTAAAAGGAGTTCAGTAAAGTCAGCCTATGTATTTTCTTAGTCTAAGCTTCCTTATACAGACTGTAGAACCAGTATATATGACCCTTATAATCGCACCAGCATACAATGCCTCCACTGATCAGTACTAACAAGTCCAAGTCATCTAAAGGTCATTTATTGACTGCCCCCGTGGCAGAAAGCTTGTGGGAGCTGTCAGCATTCGTTTTAACGGGAATGTTAAATATTCATTTTGATGAATGTCTTTGTCCTTATAATGGACATTGCCATGAACGTTATATCGTTTTGCTGATGGGTGAGCTGGAGGCTTTCCGTCTTCCTATTTTTATGGCTAGAAAGGGGCATTGTTGGCTAGCAGCACATAAGAAGCTGAGCGCATTCAATGCTCGTCCAATTAAAAAAGTGGCTGCACTACAATGGTGTGCCACAAAGTAGTTGTTTTCAACTTTTATGAACTTAAAGCAGAACTGTAACATGAAAAACGCACAATACCAGTGTGAATGTGCCACACTATATATAGTCATGGGAAAAAATATTGGCACCCCTGAATTTCTATCAGATAATGTACCACTTCCAGCAAAAAATTGTTGCAGTTACAAATGTTTCGGCATTCTCACGTTTATTTCTTTTGTTTGTATTGGTCAAGGACGTCCCGAGGCCGGGTGTCACCCAGGAGCGGAGACCGGGGGACACCCCGCCATGACGTCATTGCGCATGCACGGCTATCTAATTGAGAGAGGAGGGGAGGTATGAGGGCGGGATGAGGTATGCTTCCGGGTCCCCTCCTCTCTCCTGAAACTGTCGGGCTCTCGGTCCATGACCGAGTGCCCGACTTTTCAAGGTTGGTGACACCAAAATGAATGTCAGTCATTTTGGTGTCACCCCTCTAATGGTGGCATCCGGGTGCGGGCCGCACCCCCCGCACCACCCTTGTGACGCCACTGGTATTGCTATGACAAAAAAAGTGGCGAAGAATAAAAGCCAAACCTGACACATTGCACGCAAAACTCCAAAAAATGAACTGGACAAAATTATTGGTACCCTCAATTAATATTTGGTAGCACAGCCCTTGGAAAAAATAACTGAAATCAATGGCTTCCTGTAACCATCAATGAGTTTCTTACAGCTCTGTACAGGAATTTTGGACCACTCTTCTTTCGCCAACTGCTCCAGGTCTCTCGGACTGGAAGGGTTCCTTTTCCCAACTTCTGTTTTGAGATCTCTCCTCAGGTGCTATATGGGCTTTATCTGGACTCATTGCTGGCCAGTCCAGTACTCTCCAGCGCTTTAAAACCATTTCTGGGTGCTTTTTGACGTGTGCTTTGGGTCCCAATCCTGCAGTAAGACCCATGACTTCTGACGGAGACCCAACTTTCTGACACTGGGCCCTACATTGCACCCCAGAGATCTTTGGTAGTCTTCAGATTTCATAATGCCATGCACACAGTCCGGACATCCAGTGCCTGAAGAAGCAAAGCAACCCCAAAACATCAGTGACCCCCCCACCATGTGTGACTGTAGGGATTGTATGTTTTTCTTTAAAGGCCTCATTTCTTTTTCTGAAACCAGTAGAATAAGGGGCTGCGCCAAAAAGCTGTCATTTTGTTTCGTCTGTCCACAGCACATTCTCCCAAAAGGATTTTGGCTTCCTCAGGTAAGTTTTGGCTTTTTATGTTTCTGTGTCAGCAGTGGGGTCCTCCTGGGTCTCCTACCATAGTGTCCCTTTTCATTCAGATGGCGACGAACAGTGCCACAGTTGGCTAACACAATTGTACCTGTGCCTGAAGGTCAGCTTGAATTTGTCTGGAAGTTGAGCGAGCGTATTTATCCACCATTCCAACAATCCTTTGTTGCAATCATTGACCAATTGTTCTCTTTCCTCCACGTCCAAGGAGATTAGCTACAGTGCCATGGGCTGTATACTTCTTGACAATGTTGCGTACAGTGGACACAGGAACATTAAGATCTCTGGAGATGGACTTGTAACCTTGAGATTGCCCATGCTTTTATAAAAACACTTGGAATACAATTATTTCTTGCAATGTGGAGGTGGTGCCAATAATTTTGTCCAGTCCAATTTTGGAGTTTTGCGTGGCATGTGTCAGGTTTGGCTTTTTTTCCTCCACTTTTTTGTGTCATACCAATACAAACAAAAGAAATAAACATGAGAATGCCGAAACATTTGTAATTGCAACAATTTTCTGTGCAAAGTGGTGCATTATCTGACAGAAATGCAGGGGTGCCAATATTTTTGGCCATTACTGTGGAAAGATGTGCTATATATCTTTTAGATTGTAAGCCCTCATGGGCAGGGCCCTCCTTACCATATTGCCTTGAATTGTATTGTGGTTGTAGTGATTGTAATGTCTTCCTTATATTGTAAAGCACTGTACAAACTGTTGGCGCTATATATACTGTATATAAGAGCCGCCCCTGCTGCTTCCCATGTTAGTAGTCACTAGTAAGGTTTAGATCTGCTTTAGAAGTTTGAATGTAATTGGTGATATAGGAAGCAGGGAGACACGGAGATACACAGCACAAACTTCAGAAAGTATACGCCCGGTGACCTTGTGAGGTTCTCTCTGAAATATTGCTACAGAGGTTTACATAGAATACAGATTACGGTCAATTAAAGTTACATTAAAGTAAAAAAAAAATTCCCCTCCCCCATGTAAATGTTAGCACTTACCTTAAATGAGGTCTCTTATTCTGATCTTCCTCTTCTTTCCTGATGTTTTCATCTGTCCCTCCAGCGGTGCGGCGGCGATCCAGCGCTGACTGCTCTGTCCCACCGATCCAGTGGTGTCTGCATGCGTGTGCACGCGTCCATTGACTTACCTTGCGTCTCTGTTCGTCTCCTGGCCAAGAATCGGAACTGCGCATGTGCCCGCCCCAAGATCCTTTGCGGCCATACGATCACTTCCTGATTCTCGCCGCGGGAGCGAGCATCGATAACGAGGTAAGTCAAAACTAGTTAAAGCGTTTTTTTTTTTTTAAACTTCCTGCCTATATCTACTGCTTGCTAGCAGTAGATATACTGTAGGCAAAAAAAACGGAGGGTTTAGAACCCCTTTAAATATATGTTCTGACTGAGTTGAGCATCAGTGCGGTGTTTGTCACATAAAACTGGTAACTCACCGATTGTTTGCCATATATCATTGAATTGGTGAAAATATCCAGATCATCTTAATAAAAAGGCAAAGTTGTGGGATATGGTATTTGTCTGCAAACGTTGAAGGGAAACCCATCATCTTGATAAATGAACAGTTGAGAAACAAGAATAATTGATAACTTTAATTACAATATACACAGATTCAATTAATTTACTCGCTGATCCCGGTATCAACGTCTAACAGAAAGTGCAAAGCCAATATAAAACTTATTTGTAGATCTGTTTGATGGACCTCTCCTGGGAGAGAAAATATAATTAAACTAAAAGTGCCAAGATATCTTGGTGTTATGATAAGCAAGTCTTTAGAATTATCTGCAGAGGATCTTGTTCCACGGTCTAATATCTTGCCTAGTCCATAGAAGAGACAAATGGGAGCACATGTCAAGTCAAACATTAATAAGCATGAGGTGTGATTAAAGAGACTATCTGGGATTGCTAGGAGGAAAGGCTGAGCTGGAAAATTAGCAGTCATTAGGACGAGGCCCTCGGGGGACAACTGTAATAGTGGTGATGTCATTTTACGTAACAGTCAGTCATTATAACATCTCAACTTGCAGATTGTGCCAGAAGGGCAGAGCAAATAAACGCACCTCAAGATATACAGCAGCCTGGCCTGCAGGAATTTACAGGAATTATTTAGTAAGCAACTGATTGTCTCTGTACATGTATTCTTTTAGGTAGCTTAGGTAGATATTAAAGGTTTTCCATGCTTTGCATCAAATATTAAAGGAAATGGGCAATGGTTTTATATGTAGGAGCATTGAATGGAAAGTAATGCCTCATATCTATTACTTGTGGCTGGAGGGGGATATTTTGAAGCTAAACTCCAGCTAAAAACAATTTTAAAAAAATAACAAAGGTAAAACATAAAAAATTTTGCAATTCTAATTTTTAATCTGCCTATTACAGTACTTCTTTTCTGGCACTTGATGTCCTGAAGTCTTCTAGGTTGAATGACAACAGGTCAGGTTTGCCATGGACCCACCCCTCTGGCAACGTCATCATGCAGTCAAGGCTCAGAATATGACTGTATTTATGAAGGTGGACAGGAAACTGCATTTGTTTGCCATCTATGTGTGTTAACTAGGGATGTTCAGATACCAAGTACTGTACCCGGTACAAGTACAAGTACAAGTACAGATACTTTTCCAGCTCCAAGACAAGACTAGGAGAAAAACTCAAAAGTCAGGAGGCAGCTGTCATTTTTAAGGATCATGCGGGGCTCCTGGCATTTGTGCATCTCTGTTTTACTGTATGAATTATTTATATAAATATATATTAGGAATGCACCAATACCATTTTTTCAAGTACAAGTACTGATACTTGCCCACGTACTCACAGACACGAGTACTGATACACTTTTGTTGAATGGCATGTGACAGTTTTTGTAAAACAATACAGACTAATGATCTCAGGACAGTGTTAGAGCGCCAGAGCCAGGTCCAAGCTACAACTGCTGCAACCCTGGTAGTTCTTGTGAAAATGCCAAGTATCGGCACTGGTATCTGAACATCCCTAGACTGTTAACTCCTTAGAGTGTGTGCAGGCACCCCTCCAAATGTTTGAGTTTAGGTGTTTCCATCAAAGGGTATTGTTAATGCTACAGCAAAGAGATTTTGGACAATTATGGCTTCCAACTTTGTGTGAACAGTTTTGTGGAAAGGCTTTTTCTGTTCCAGCATGACTGTGCCCCTGTACACAAAGCCTGGTCTGTTAAGACAAAGATTGATGAGTTTGGTGTGGAGGAACTTTAATGGCCTGCACAGAGCTCTGAACTCTAACTTAATACACATCTTTTGGATGAATTGCAATGCCAGTTGGGAGCCCGGTCTTTTCATTCAACATCATTACCTGACCTCACACATGCTATTTTGACTGAATGTGCACAAATTTTTACAAGCACACTCCAAAATCTTGTGGATAGCCTTCCCAGAAGAGTGGAGGTGGGGAAGGAGCAACTTCATATTAATAACCATGGTCTTGGAATGGGACGAACAACAAGTTCATATAGGTGTGATGGTCTGATGTCCACCAACATTTGGCCATATGTTGCCAGGACCATCTGGCATCATATTCATTTCTGTTTCCCCCATGCAGCATTCTTGGTAAGTCTCTGGGGATTTTGTTTGAATCTTTTTAAATAACTGCTTATTTTTTTGTACTCCTTTTTTTTATGACCCGTGTGATCTGAGTTTGGGCAAAAGTATGTGTATTGCCTAAATATTTTGCGAGAAAAGATGTCTCTGTTGCCCATTAAACAAGTGCGATTGGTTTCGTTCCGAATCAAAATTTGGATGAATTTTCAGACATTCAGACACATCCGAATTTCTGAATCCCAATGCATCTGAATGTGTCCGAATTTCTGTTTCTGAATTTCGGATCCCGTCCGAATTGCATTGGGGAGCTCCCAAATGCCATTTGGGTCTGGGAGCCTCAGGTTTAGTAATATATGTATATGGCTCCCAGACCCAAATGGCATTCGAGAGCTCCCCAATGCAATTCTGAAAATTGGATTCCGAATGCCATTCTGGTCTGGAAGATTCAGCTTTAGTATTAATAACTGTATATGGTTAGCTGTGGTAGTCGTAACGGATATGCGTTCGTAAATTCATCCGAAACTAACAAAAATTTGGATCTCGACCGAATCCGTAACCCCGAACCGAATTGAATTTTGGATCCGAATCCCAAAATAACAAAATATCCGAACTGAACCCAACCAATTTTTTCCGCAGCTTACATGTCTATTGCCCATCTCAGAAAGTGTGAAGATATGGGCTCCAGTAGGCACGCTAGAATTGTTTCTTGCAGTTGACAATGAGTCTCTGTCCATCAGAAACCTGATGTGTGGGTGGCCACCCTGCATGCCCTGCCACCTTCACCCATCATCTAGGTTGGCTATGCAGAAACCTGACCCTGCTGCCACCTAATTGTCAATCTGGACCTTTCATTCAGTTAATTAGAGAACATTTTTCTTCCTCCCGCTGAGTGTGTACCATTCAGTATTCAGTGTTTCACCTACCACAGAACACACGCTCTCTTGTAAAAAGCTTTCGCACGGCAAAACACAAAGTCAGCCACACACAAAAAGAGACTTGCACTGAAGCATATGCAGTTTGCGGAAAAAATATCTTACTTAACCAGATGATTCATCGTCAGGCTTGTATAAAAACAGTTCACACATCCTTACCAAAACAGTGTGATACTGTACAAGAAAGCTGCGTTTAATGTTTTCTTTTTTCATTTTTTATAATGTTGATGGGTTTGCTTTCAAAGACCTACTTTTTTTTCCATGCTTGCAAATAATCAGTCTGGAATTTCATGCTGTGATTATGTAACTTTGAGTTGGTCTGTCTAGGCAGCTTTTTAAATATTTTGTTGCGCCTAGGATATATCCGTACTGATCTGTGTGTATATATATTGATATGAAAATGTATTTCATTTTTATCTAAAAAAGAAAAAAAAAAAGATATAATTTCACCCACTGTGGACCTCTGGATAGGTGTTATTACACAAGGAGCAATATGTGACATGCAGACCAGCACGGTATGCATTAAAGTGAATCCAGCAAAAGCACTAACAGTAATTTAGACTCCTATATAGAGAGAAATTCAGAGTACATCTTAAAAGCGATATTGTGTGGGCAACTGGGATTTTTTCTTTCTTTCTTTTCTTTTTTTTAATGCTTTGTCTCCACATTGAATAAATCATAATGCTTGAAACTGGAAGCATAGGAGAAGAGGCATACATAAGTGAAAGGAAAGCATTTGTTTAGTAGCATATTAAAACTAAACTCCAGGGAATCAACTGAATACACTTTGTCAATACAGACTATGTAACCTTAAACACAAAGAAAAAAAAAGAAAATGCATTTGTAATTTGGTTCAGCCGGTCTTGTGATCCAGACAACCTGGCCAGGCAGGACAGCCAGGTTGTGAAGGTTGGTTGAGAATATACTCTTTAGCCTGCTGAATAGATAAGCTGTAGTCTTCTCTTCTGTAAGCACAATCACTGAGTTAGACCAAATGCCCTCTGCAAAACACTAGCACTCTGAGGAGCTCATATCACTGCTGTACAGGGAATTATAGGGAGCTAAAGACAAGATTTAGGTAGGTTTATTCTAGATGTACTGAAAACTACATTTGGCCATTTTTAGTGAATACATATGAAGATTAACTGTAAAATACCATTAGTATTATTACCTGGGATCTTTGTATACTGTATCTATATAGATCCCAAGCACTAATACTATTAGGCCTGCATCAGAGGGCATCACCTAGTCCTTTTAATATAATATCTGTGCTCTAGTGTAAAGTTTGGTGGAGGGGGGATTATAGTGTGTTTTTTTTTTTAGGGGTTGGGCTTGGCCCCTTAGATCCAGTGAAGGGAATTCTTAAGGCATCAGCATACCAAGACATTTTGGACGATTTCATGCTCCCAACTTTGTTCGAACAGTTTGGGGAAGGCCCCTTCCTGTTCTTTCATGACTACACCAGTGCACAAAGCAAGGTCCATAAAGACATGGATGAGTGAGCTTGGGGTGAAGGAACTTGACTGGCCTGTGCAGAGTCCTGACCTGAACCCGATAGAACAACTTTGGGATGAATTAGAGCGGAGACTGCAAGCCCGGCCTTCTTGTCCAACATCAGTACCTGACCTCGCAAATGCACCTCTGGAAGAATGGTCAAACATTCCCATAGACACACTCCTAAACCTTGTGGGCCCCTTCCAAGAAGAGTTGAAGCTGTTATAGCTGCAAAGGGTGGGCCAACTCAATATTGAACCCTACGGACTAAGACTGGGATGCCATTAAATTTCATGTGCGTGTAGGCAGGCGTCCCAATACTTATAGTGTATATAAATACAGCGAGAGAGAACACATATTATATTAAAAGGGATAGGTGATGCCCTCTGAGCCAGTCCTTAGTTCAATAACAGATTAGGATAGTTGTTAAGGTAGGTGAAGGGTGGCATTAAAAAAGGTCCCAAATGTATTCAGTGTACGGATTGGTAATATTAAGCAACGGTGCCAATTTTAAACTTCTTGCGTTTATTATTAAGAGACTCAAAACAGTCTCTTTTATATTTAACAAGAAAATACATATTTAGAGCATACGTAGGACATTATATATTTTTAAATGTAGCCCCCCGTGTTTGATTGGGGCCTGGGACATACATTTTGGCTTCTTCTTTGTGAAAAGTTTAAACTTTAATATTATTAAAATGAAACCATCCATCAATCACACATTTAAAGGGCTGCTGGGATCCTGAAGCGCGTAAGGCCTTGATGGATTGCTTTGCCATAATGTTGTTTTAATAAAGTTTGAACTATTATGAAGATGCATCATCTCTGAAATCATTTCTTATACCACTGTGGAGCACCCAGCCCTGCGGAGGACAGTAGGCCAACAAACGTCCTTCACATAAAGGTCTGAGTTTGTAAAAATGACCAAATTTAGGAGAAGCAGATTTCCAATTTGATGTGTTTTTTCACAACCGTTCTTTAAGGAGAAAACTGCAGGAACTAAACACTTAGGGGAATGTTAATAAAACATTGAATTTCACATTCACCAAACTTTCAACACAGAAGAATTTGGCTTGTGCATGTGTTTTACATGAACTACATGAGAGGGAGAGAGAGATATAGAGGGGGAGAGAGAGGGAGAGAGACAGAGAGCTTTTGCAAACTATAAAGTTAAAACACACAACTGCTACTGAACTTCACCAATTGCTCCTTGTCTATATGTACTCGCTAGGGATGCACTGATACAGAGTATTTGGTGCAGATACCGAGTATTTGGTGGTGATACCAAGTATTTGGACAGGTACCATGCTTATCCCGATACCAGAGCTCCTGGTATCAGGAAGTCGGGCAGCAAGTAATTACAAGCCACCTGGCTTCCTGATTGGCTGGGAAGCCGGCTCCATGCTCCCTTCATGATGAGGAAGCATGGAGCCAGTTTCTCGGCTAATCAGGAAGACGGCAGACCGGTAACGACTCGACGCCTGGCTTTCCAGTTAATCAGGAAGTCGGGCGACGAGTCATTACATACCGCCCAGCCTCCTTAATGGGACTTACTGATTGGTCAGTAAGCTGGCCAATTAGGAAGCCAGGAGGCGAGTCATTACCCACCCCTACTTGGTCTGACAACCTGAATGATGATTTGTACCACTCTACCATCAGTCCCTGCTGTCGGCTTTTGCCCCTGGCAACACAGAGGCTCTACCGAACTCTGTGACACCCATACTTTCATGTATCTGCTATTTGTGTCTCTTCAAGAAACAAGTAGACCATAGATAGATAGATGGAGAGATAGATGGAGAGATGGATAGATAGATAGATAGATAGATAGATAGATAGATAGATAGATAGATAGATAGATAGATAATTTTTCATTGCTGCTACACTTTCATAATTTTTTGTTCACTGTCCAAATTAAGCTTACCCTACTGTCCAAACCTCCTTAGCCATTCTCCAAATTTCACCTTTAACAATCATGACGCCAGTTATTTCCAGAGATCATTTATGACTAATGAACCTTGTGAGCCAATAAGACATCACCAGTTCCAGTCTCGCAGAATCGTCAGTGGCTCCGAGGTGCTAACAACGCCAACGTGACAATTATGTGTACGTTTTTTCCGTGCAAGCTGTCAGTTTGTGCCTCGGCCGCGTTAATAAGGACGGTTCGCATCGCTAATTGTCCCTTTGGGAACCACCTCAGTAAATGTAGAAATTTGAAATAAGGCTTTATACTCAGGAATAAATAACAAAAAGATAAACAAGCTGAAAAAAAAATGCAAAACTTGACTGATTTGCTGGTTTGTTCACACCGGCTCCTCAGGAAATCGTGGAATCGTTTAGTTGCTGCAGTTGTGCAAATTAACAGGAAGAAGAAGGAAAGATTGTGGCAACCCGCAGCAGAGAGACCCAACTGTTGATTCTGACTTGTTAGCACTGGTGAAGAAAAACCAGATGTAATTATGCCTTCTGAAGTGACAATTGGTTATTAGAAGTTCAGAAATAGCAATCACTGAGATAAAGCAATCACGGCTGGGTTCCTGCTTCCTTGCCTTTCAATGCCATTCGGCGAAAAAAGGAGAGGACGAGGGGAAATTGTCAGACTGAATGCAGTCATTTGTAAAGTAGCAAATTAGGAGAAGCATTCACGGAGTATGGGAGCCCTGTGCAAGGATACGTCTGTCTCCCAGGGCATCATTATGCTCTGACAAATTGATAGCTATTTTACGTATGTATAATGAACGGAAAGTATACAACGGAGACAATTACACTTCAGAAAGTGTATATTCATTTACGTTTTGTTCTAAACTGTACCCACATAAAGCCAAATGCTAGTTAGATTTAAAAAAAAAGACAAATGAATGCACCTCTGCAGGGCCAGATTAAAAGCATCATGGACCTGGTGCTATTAGATGGGAAGCAGCAGAGGCGTCTCTCTAATTAGGTGTCCGCTTGCTCGTTGCTGGAGCGCCTGCCAGGCCCCAATGAGCTCCTGCCTAATATGCCTTATTAGAGAGCTCTCAGCGCCTCTGCCTAATTGTGTTCAGCTCGGCCAGCCTCGATTGCCATCAGGCATACCAAGGCATACCAGGCCGGCTGGGCCGGCCGAGCCTATTTTCAGTGGCGCCCCAGTAGCCTCTATGTTAATCTGGCCCTGCACCTCTATAATCGTTAGTACATCATTTCATGTATTTTTCTTTTAACCACTTCAAGACCAGGTGTTTAGACCCCCTTCCTGGCCAGGCCATTTTTCAGTATTCAGCGCTGCGATACTTTGACTGACGTTTATTCCGTCATACAACGCTGTACTGAAATTAATTTTATACCATTTTTTGGGGACAGATAGAGCTTTCTTTTGGTGGTATTTAATCACCACTACGGGTTTTATTTTTTACTATAATTAGGAAAAATTACTGAAAATTTAGAAAAAAAAAGTTTTTTTTTACAATATGTTAGGAAACACTTATTATTACCCAGTTTTTTGGTAAAATTTAAAAGTCGGGGTCACAGACACGCCGGGGGCGTGTCTGAGCGGACGTCTAAAGATGCCCGCTCAGATCTAGAGAGCTCCGGGCCGGCCGTTTTTTTACTACGGCCGGCCCAGAGGTGGTTAATTAAACCGGTGTAAGTACCTGAATTTGACCTGGTATCAGCTTCTTGCAGTCCCTGTACAGCAGTGCTGGAGTGTGAGAGGAAGAAGCAGTACAAGGAGCCAATCAGTTCATGTTTTGACAAAACACATGCTAAACGGAGGAGAGAGCAGAGTGACAGATAGGTGCACTCATCACTCTTCTGTGTCTCCTTTCACTGTCCAGGGCGACCTGGGCAGAGAAACTCCATTGGATGATGGACTGGACGGCCACGGATGTCACCATTGTTAGGAAAGGAAATGGAGGAAAAAACTGGACGGACATGAATGTCAACATTGTGGGGAAAGGAAATGGAGTAAAAATACTGGATTGACATAGATGTCACCATTGGGACATCTGTGTCCATCCAGTTCTTTCCTCCATCTCCCGATGGAGGAAAAACCTGAGCTTACCGGACCCATGTTAGGTCTCTGTGGAGTTGAATGTAAATGGACCGCTCCAATCAGCAGGGAATCCAGAATCTGAACGACACAGATTCCGATAAGAAACAGTCACCAGAAACAGCACAATGATGACGTTGGCAAGTTGAAGGCCTCGGGGCTTGGACATTAACAGGTGCTTGGTAAATAAACCAGTCTGCTTACTATTTACACATGGCTATGCTCTGAAACTTGGCAACATTGTACATTTGGCAGTTATGAAAATTCCCATCGAACACGTCGGATAATAAAGAAAAACAAACAGACCCATCTCTCAACAGCACATCTCCTCCCGCTCATAAACCTTGTGATGTGGGAAACACACTTAAAATGCTCAAGCAGCAAACATATCCATCTGTTAGCACTGAGAAACATGTCAGAAACAGTGACACATGTACACAATGTGTGTTCTGAAATCTGCTGGATTTGAAACAAATGTTATTCATTTACAGCGAAGTGCTTTTTTTTTTTTTCTGCGATTCAGCAGATGAGTGACTAGATCTGTCAGCGATCAAACTCCGTACTTCCTTAAATCCCAGTTTTAAAGGGATTGTCCACATTTTTTGTCCTGATCCTGAAAGGCCAGTTTCAGACATTTGTTTTGCAAGAACACATGATAATGCATCATACACACAATGTCAATGGCATCCCAACGTCCCAAGGCAACACACGTATGTTGCAGCTCACTGCAAAGCGTGGCAACACACTACTGTGCACTGCTTTGCCAAAAAAGGGTCTGGTGCGGTTTGAGCTGCATTGTCAGCCCATTCTAATTGAATGGGCTGCCGTAACACAACACACGTTAATGCACACGTACTAGTGTGTGTGCAGTAACACATTGCATAGTTGTGAAGCCAGCTAAAGTATCGGGGACTGTCAGACATGGGTGTGTCTGCTCAAGTACAGTATGAAACCGTGTGGAAGGGTTTTTTTCTTAGACCTTGAGAGAAATGCATAAGCTTCCATTCACATGGGGCTTAAAGCTTCAGCTGAGGATCCCTGCCGCAAGAGTTCTTGTGGCAGGTAATCCCAGATGTTTCCGTACAGATGCAGCCGCTGTGCCCATTCAAGGTAATACAAATGCGAGGACAAGTGAGAGGAGCTGTGATCTTTGATTCTAAACGTCCCCTAGTTGAAATATGGATTTCTTTTGTGAGTGCGATTGCTTGATACCGGCTCCACTTCCACCTACAGGGACCCCACAGAGGACAAGAAGAATTGATGAGAACAAAAAAATGAAGGCATCACCAAACGGTGAAGAATCCAAAAGAGTTTTATTGGTAACAATAAAAGCATCAAAGTGCCAACATGTTTTGGGGGCCAACACAGACCCCTTTCATCAGGACTTCAGGTGTAATTCAAATGGGGAATCCCTTGCGGAATGAACACAGGGAAAGTCACAATGATAGTGACCTCAAATACAAGGGTTTCCCCATTTGAATTACACCTGAAGCCCTGATGAAGGGGCATTGGTAGTTTGATGCTTTGATTGTTACCAATAAAACTCCTTTGGACTCTTCTTTATTCGGTGGTACCTCTGTTTTTTTTGTTCTAGTTGACTTCGCCAGGGCCCCCTACTTCCCTTTATGGGGTTTCCTTTGTTTGGTGGCACCACTGTTTTTTTCCGTTCAAGTGAATGACAGGCTGAGAGATGCGGCCACATCTGTCAGAGGCTCTCCACATGTAATAGTACATGAAACGACTACCAGTGGCTCGGGATAGATGATTGTCCCTGGACGCCGATCCTGTTATTAAGCCCGGATGAAGTGGATATTTGGATAAGCCCCTGAAATGCTTTGGCTATTTCTTCACTGTCCCCTCAACCCTGAATATGATGTATCTGGTCTGGACTATTGAATGAAGTTTGGCCCTTAACTTCACAATCCTGCAGTTTGACTCCACCACCCAAGTAGACAATGGAGATCCTCTAGAATGTAGACGCTACCTGCCCAGTAGTCAGATCACTTATACAGACTCTTTCATTTCATAATTGACCAGCCACACCAATAGAATGAACTTTGCAGGTCCAGTGCTTTTATTCCACTTCTCTCCAGTGCCCAGATCATTCCTGACCAACAGTTACAATCCAGTTTGGGTGATTCCATTAATTCATACTGAGCATCATCCGAGGGCTCCTCCTTTGGTTGTCACCCATTTCAACACATCTAATAAAAAGTTATGAGAGAAGTTCAGAGCAAAGTAATGTGAAAAGGAAGAAAGAAAACAATGAATGTTGCTGAGAAAATGAAGTACACGCAGCAAATATGTTATCGGCTTTCAGCTGTCAGAGTCCTTTTTCTTTTATTGTCCTCTTGAACCGAAACCGGCTTTCTTCATCCACTGCAATTTGTTTGTGTGTCATATTTTGACTTTCAATTTCACTTGGAACCATGAAACACAAAGTTCCCAAGACACAGAATCAGTTGATTTGCACTTGATTAAGTCGCTAAATGAAAGCAGACAGTAAATCTATAAATTGTACCATTATATGCTAATCTCTTTTGGAATCCTCAGCTTGATATTTTGCCCTCAGCCATTAGTTTGAAAGCCTTTCAGGGCAAAAGATTAAAGTATCAAGAAGAAGCGCAGATACCACGCACTAACTTCACCAGCCTTTCTTCCTAGTTTCTATTTTTAAAGGCTTGCCTTCTCCAAAGTGAGATTTAATCAGCTTCTTTATGTATCGCATTAACTTGCAGCAAGTATATTCTGAGCAACAAAATAAGGCGGCCTCACTATGAGCCAAAAACCGAATGACTGCTGTGGAAGGCTGCGCCATGGTGTTTGTGCCATAAAAGCTTTTATAAAGTGCAACCCAAATACAAAGAAAATAATATATTGCAGCTTATGAGTAGTTGGAATAAGTGGCTACATTAGTTTTATTTTGTGTCAGACGTTTGACCCTTTACATTCATCTTGCAATCCCGTGAATGATACTTGTTCTGTCCCAGGGTGGCTACGCTCACTCCCACACTATCTATGGAAGGAGCCATGGTTGTCACCCAGGCTAGACTACAGATATGTCTGCATTGGTTCATCACCTTTCCATGGAGGGTGTGGACATTTTTAGTTTACAGAAGAAGCATAAGATTGTTTTTTGTTTCACACTTTTATAATCAGCCCCACGTCTGTGAATGCAAAAACAATTAGTGAATCAGTGCTCTCCAGTCTCCACCGTACTCAAAGATAAGATCTGGCCGCACTCACCGACTCCTATTGCTCACCATATTTCAGATGAACAATTAGCGCTTTGTTGATATATAGAACCAAATCCTCTCCTTTGTTTTTAATCCGACAATAAATTGGGGTGGATTCCTCCCAACTCTTGCTTATCTTTCCAAAATCGTGTAACACTATTTCTCCATCTTTCACCTTCTCTTGTGCTCAGAGAGAGAAAAAAAGGCTTCCCATAGTGTAGTATGTCAGAATAAATTTATTTAAAACGATTAAAATGCACTTACAATTAAAATAAGGCAATTGCACATGGATTGTGTCCACTGGAGCTCCTGTCTCTAAGATTGTAATGCTCGCATAGATCCACCCACCATTTTTTCTGACATACTGGTCTGGTTATGTAGATTAAGTGGGAGTTGTACATCACTTGTGAGATTCAAAACAGGATTTTCTATATGTACACCTTTTACGAGATGCACTAGCACGTTTTTTCCCCCATGCTTATTATGGTTTATAGTGTCTAGACCATTGGACCTGGAGGTTTTCTTACTGTCATCAGTACAGGCATTGTGCAACACAGGTGTTGTGTATGGCACAAAATTGTGTATCACTTTGTGACAATTTCACATTTTATACTATATTTGTTTCACATTTTAGGAATATAATTTTTGAGTTTGAAGCACAGTGCTATTTTCTTTTTTCCTAAGTACTCTCTTACTTGCCTTAACAGCTGTCAGGACTGGTGACTGACTGCTCAGACACCAAGTGCTGCATTGTGGGAGGAAAAGGAGACACTCATATCCTCCCAATTTCTGGACGCACATGGTTGTTTGCCTCCTTCTGATGGATAAACAGAAGGGCAGCGGAATGAAGCTAACGTAAGCAGAAGTGAATGGGCTTGGCTGAATGAGGGTGACTTCACTAGGCCTTGACATCCTGGGAAAGCTGAGGATGCCAAATTATGGAAAATATGGGATCCTCACTTAACAGGTTTCAAGAAATTGGTCAGTCTGCAGAGGCAGTGATGGGCTTTTTCTCAGAAAGCTCAGCATCTGCAACCTGTGTGAGTGCCATGGGAGGACACTGTATTAAATGCATATTTTTACAAATTAAACAAAGACAGAAAACTGTTTTAAACATGTAAACCTAAACAAACAAAAAAGTTAAAGAAAATTATATACACTGCCTGGCCAAAAAAAGTCACCACCTGGATTTAGTTAAGCAAATAGGTAAGAGACTTAAGCTGCCCATACACCTTACGAATATTGGCCGATTTTCGCATGTGATCGGGTTTTCGTATGATATTAGTAAGGTTGATGGGCAGTGTACAACCTCAAATACTGTACAATTGATTGACTTTTGACTAACCAACAGGTTAGAAAACTTTGGTCGATCGTACGATTTTCGCAAGGTTGGTGGCATTTCCGTACTTCAAAATTCGTACGATTTACACTGCACATGCGCAGACGAAAATACGTGCGGTCAATTACCGCAATTCATCCAGGTGCTTTTTTTAAATTACTGCTGATTGAACCGTGCGATAATCAGGGCAGGATGGGGCCGCCGTACGAAAATCGTACGACGGTTCGATCATCGGACGAAAAGTTTTGTCCGATGATCGCAAAGTGTATGGGCAGCTTTACATTGGATAATAGGTCTAGGTTCAGCAACATTATGTCCCCAAAAAAATGAGGCCAGCTGCCTACCTGAATATACTGAATGACCAAGTTTTTCCATCAATTGATTCTTTCTTCCCTGATGGCACATTGGGCATATTCCAAGATGACAATGCCAAGATTCATCCGGCTCAAATTGTGAAAGAGTGGTTACGGGAGCATATGGCATCATTGTCACACATGGATTGGCCACCACAGAGTCCAGACCTTAACCCCATTAAGAATCTTTGGGATGTGCTGGAGAAGACTTTACACAGTGGTCCGACGCTCCCATCATCACTACAAGATCTTGGTGAAAAATCAATTCAACTTTGGATGGAAATAAATGTTGTGACATTGCATAAGCTTATCGAAATGATGCCACGGGAAATGTGTGCCATAATCAAAGCTAAAGGCGGTCCATCAAAATATAAGAGTGTGTAACTTTTTTTTTTTTGGCCAGGCACTGTATTTTCTTCTTCAATTTAAATTTTGGATTTGTTTCATTACCTCCCAGTGAAAGGGCCAAGTTTTCCATTGCATTACTGTGCCATTAAAAAATAAATTTTTTGGAAATGATCATTAAAATAATATGTTTATAATGATAATAATTTTTAAAAATAATAATAAAAGATGAGATTATCTGTAATAGATGTATCACTCACCTACGTGGTTGAAGAATGCTATTTTTGTGCTCCTACTCTAAAGCTTTGTTCTTATTTTTCATCCCCTTGATGAACCTTGCTCGTGTCGTTAATGTAAAGCTTTAATGAAGAGTATGTAGAATATCTGATTAACAACTGTAATGAATGTCTCTAATTTAGGTTCCTCAATATTGTGCGCTCTGTCAATTATAGTACAAGTGAAATGTAATTAGGTCAGAGACACAGAGTTGTTTTTTTTTCCTTTTTCTTTTTAAGTCAGTGTTGCAAGTTCAAATTGTGCACCTAACACGAAACTCAAAGAGTAATTATATGCCAATGTGACCCTAAAAGTACAGCCTACAGGAATGTTGATTTCTGCACTATTATTTGAAGACCATGTCTCCATTCATCAACTCCCTTTGTTATATTAACTGTTGGTTTGCCAGTCTGTTACCTTCTGGATGTGTTACTTGCCTTTCGCATTTCTGAGCTCTCACTTACATTGCCACTATGTATATAGTGTAGTAGTAGTAAGTAGTAGAATAATATAAGATAATATAATATGAAGTAGTATTATAGTGAATTCATCTACATTTTTACTGCACATTGTATGTGATGGAAGGAATGGAGAATTGGAAAAAAAAATAGAAAAGATATGAAACACAAATATGATGATGGATACTACTACTACTACTACTAATAATAATAATAATACCCTAATATAATAATAGCCTATAATAATATTAAAAATAATAATATTAATAATAATAATACCCTAATATAATAATAATAATAACAACAACACCCTAATATAATTATAATAGCTAATAATAATAATAACACCCTTATATAATAATTTGGGATGCACCGATACCAAGTACTGTACTCAGGACAAGTACAAGTACCAATACTTTTCCAGCTCCAAGACTAGACGAGAGAAAAAGTCAAAAGTTTTGAGGCAGCTGTCATTTGTAAGGAGCACATGGATCTCCTGAGATTTGTACATCTCTGTCTTAATGTATGATTTTGTTTTTAAAAACATATATAAAGGGATGCACCGATACCAGTTTTGGGAGTACAAGTACTGATACATTTTTGTTTATTGTCATGTGACAGTTTTTCTAAAACAATACAGACTAATGATTTCGGCATTGGTTCTCGAAAAGTATCAGTGCATCCCTACTACTACTACTACTACTACTAATGCTACTGCTACTATTACTGCTACTACTACTACTGCTACTACTGCTACTGCTACTACTACTACTGCTACTACTACTACTGCTACTGCTACTACTACTGCTACTACTAATAATATTAATAATAACAACACCAAATGTGAACCAAACCAAGGCACGTTCGGCTCATCACTAGTTAGAACCCTGGTATGGTGTTTCTGCTTCTGAGGTTTAGTCTCTCTTTTTTTTTGTTCTGAGGCCCAGTGTCACCGAGATAGAAAGTGATGGGATTTACCATATTTTACAGTTTGCAGTTGTCACCAGAAAAAGTATAGATAGGAAATCTTGCAGTGAGGACACCTGTTTAGGTGACAACTCTCTATTTATAGAATATAACACCTGCT
>NW_017306989.1:219126-225957 GCF_000935625.1 Nanorana parkeri
AAAAGTGAGGGGAAAGGTATCTAAAATAATAAAACAGACTGCAAAAAAAAAAGAAAAATTCAGGCTGGGCTTCTCAAAAGAAAAAAAAGTTTTGTCTGAAGATATATTTTAAAGACTACTTTAATGCTGTTTAGCATGTTCTTGAAAGTGGCAGCATTTATTGAGGTTCTCTAAAAACACTTTAATCATCCAGTCTGGCTGCTATTTTCTCCCAGTGAGTAGCTGTGGGTTTGATACATATTCCCCGACATTAGCCGGTCCAAACATTGTGAAGTATTACTCATGATAAATTAGATGGTACCTAACATTCCATTACCTTACCTCTGCTGCTTGTCTGCCTTATGTCACCTGAAATAACGGCTCTGAGGTCCCTTTCCTCTCTCAGTTGACATAGCAGTGCCATTAATCCTGGATTGTGCCTTTGGCTTGTTTTGGCCCAGATGCATTACTTTGTGATCATAGCTTTACATTTTATTTAAGAAGCCTTTCTCCTTAGTTCATCTGACAATTACGCAGTGTACCTGTATTCTGTAACCTCTCACAACTATCTTCTTTAGTTTATCTTCTATCTGCTTTACTTTACATTTTTTTGTTTTGTTTTAAAAATTACCATTTTATTTGTTTTAGTTAAAGTGTATCTAAACCTGAAAAATGAAATCTCATTTAAAGCAGAAGTAAAATTACAAAAATAAAAAAAGGCTAGGAGGCCGGAATGTTTGGCAGAAGAGACATCCTCAGTCTCTTCTGCCGAAAAAAATCTTCGTCTTACCCCCAGCAATTTTCTACATTCCTTTGTGTACACAGTGTACACACTCAGCCCCAAAACGGCATCTCTAAGATGAGGTGAATGAGTCTGATGCCAGGGAGGATGTAAGTCCTGTGCTCATGCACAAAAGTTACACCATCTGTGGTCAGCCAATAGCCAATGAAGATGCCTGGGAACTGTACGTATCACCGGTGGAGATGGTGGCAGCAGGGGAATGAAGGTTGTTCCACCAGCGCTGGAGAAAGGCACAATTGTAAGGTAAGTGTACTTTAAGGTGCCAGTTTGCCGTGCATTTTGGCACCTTAGGGCAAAAACCCACCCTTCCCATAGTGGTTTACTACCACTTTACTACCACTTTAACAATAACTTACCCTTCGCTACTTCCATCTTTTGTTCTTTTCTTTTCCTTCCTTTTCATGGTTTTCAACCTGGTGATTCTGCCAGTAATAAGTTGCCTGTTCTAGGTGACAATGTTCCCTGAGTATTTCCCTAAGCAAGAGCAGAGTTGTCACCTTGGGAATACCCAATATGGTGTGTGCACATACAGCTTAAACACCCTATTGATTGACACCACATGTATTGGCTGCACATTTTTTCACCAACAAGAGGTGTGTAACTATGTCTAAGGTGCAGGTGAATTGTCCAGAAAAGTTGATAAGAGGAAACAGTAACTTTATTAAATATTAATAGAAAAAAATGGCGCTCCACCTCATGGTGACCCAAATTAATGTTATAAAAAATTTTTGGGGGAGGGTATAGTTTGCTTTATTCATTTTTTGGGTTGGAATAGCTCAAAGTCAATACACCCTTTTCTGCTGTCTGTGTCCTTTTAGGGAAATTTCCCTTTACTTCCTGTCCTTGAAAGACACAACAGGACACAACAGGAAGTGAGAGAAGGTGCCTCTAAAGGGAAGTGAAATATGGAACAAAAGAAAGCGCCTCCATAGTGTAAAAGAGTTATTTAATAATAAAAACACGCAGCTCTAAGGCTGTACTTACAACAATTCAGTTGAATAAAAACCAGTAGAGTAGGATGAGAAGTTGGAACCTCTGGCAGGGAGAGTCTGGAGTGATAAAATTCACCAGCGTCCTCTATCCCTGTGTTAGCAAAAGGTTTACACGTTTCTGGGGCACGCCCCCTTCATCAGCACCTATGGAAGCAGAGGTTCCGACTTCTCATCCTACTCTACTGGTTTTTATTCAACTGAATTGTTGTAAGTACAGCCTTAGAGCTGCGTGTTTTTATTATTAAATCACTCTTTTACACTATGGAGGCACTTTCTTTTGTTCCTTGTTTCTTAGACTGGTGGTCAATCTGACCTATAGGAGCTGCCTCTTTCGTGTTTGCTGCATCCAATTGCTGGGCACCCTGTAATTGAAGGCGCCAGTATTTTTTCGTCATTTTGGATGTGAAATATCTCTTAGGAAGTTGTCAAAAGTTGCCAGTTGGAATTTTTTTCTTTACTACCAGTTCTATTAAAATTTTTCTTTATTTCCCTTTACTGTCTGTCCTAGTGACCATGATTACCAGTAAAAATGAAGGGGGTGTATCTGGACTGAAATATTCATTTTGGGTGGACTATCCTTTTATTAGGCTATATTGTAACAACTCTGGCCTTAGGAAGCTAAACAAATGATATAAACAAATTAGACTGGGGATATTCCTTTAGCTCTGGAAATGCTCATCGAGGTTGAACTCGATGGACATGTGTCTTTTTTCAACCTGACTAACGATTTAACTATGTAACTATGCTGTTTATCCCAGGGGTGCTGTGAGCCCAGGCTGGATGATCATGCTGTCCGAGGAATTGGGACCATGACAGGCTGGGATCACAGGATGTGCAACACTGGCTGTCATTCAACCGGGCAGACTGGTGGTATTTAGTGACGAAGGAGAAGTACTGTTGGGGGAAGCTCCAGACAGAAGGTTCGTATAGCAGCAAATCCAATTAAATATATATATATGTTTTTATATTTATATATTATATTTTATAATGTGCAAGAAAGCAAAATAAAAAAACAGACTTTTGCTTCATTAAACAAACAAGAAGTAAACAGGGCACATGTTTACCTACTATTTATAGAAAGTGTTTCATGTACTAGTTTCTGGAGACCTAAACAAGATAAATAAACAGTTATGCCGTATCTTTTCACCTTTTCTTCATGCTTATCACCGTGGGAGTACAGCATATGTTAAAGTAAAACCCTGCAGCTAACGCGGGCGCGCTTTCGAAAACTCTGCAAATTTCTGCAAAGAGAATAGATCGCTCAGCTAGCTGACAGATCCAGGGCACAACAGTTTTAGTATGCAAAAAGAAATTAGGCTGAGCCAAATGCTTTTGAGAAATCGCAAGAGTAGGGAGCGCTCATTCATCTGTCAAAGAGACTTGTATGATTTATCAAATCTATTTTAAATCACATGCCTTGTGATATGTACTTTTCAAGACTTTACATTTTGCTGCTTAAGCGAGTGATTCTACGAATCAACACAGGAGCGGTAAAGGTAAGAGACGTTTAAAGTGCCAATGAAAATGACACAGAGTGCTTTGCATAAAAGGCACAGAACAGTGTTGCTTTTTTTTTTTTCTTTCTTACAGAAGGTATTCCTGGGTTATTTCTAGGGATGTGCTGAGTGATTTCAGCTAAATCGATTTACCTGCAAATTTACCAATTTTGTTGTCTGTGAAATTTCACTAAATTGGAAATTCTCATTTTTGCTGAAGGTGAAATTTTCTTGGGAGAAAAAGCTACAATTTTTTCTTGATTTAGAGTGTGTGGGTGTATTTAAGGTTTTTTTAATTTATTTACTGTTCTTTGCATTTTCTTTTTTTTTAATATGATTTATATATGTGTTGTTATATATATATGGCTGTTGTTGTACTGTTTTATTTTAATTTTACTGCCTGTTATTATTATTATTATTATGATATTATTATTATACAGGATTTATATAGCGCCAACAGTTTGCACAACTCTTTACAAAATAAGGGGACACAGTTCAGTTACAGTACAATGCAAGACAAGAGGCGTCTTACGCAAGAGCTTACAATCTAAAAAGAGAAGAGCTAATGATACGAAAGGTAATAGCTGTGGGAGATATGTTGATGAATAACGTTCAGTATTTAGGTAGAGGTGGGATAGGCTTTCCTGAAGACATTAGTTTTTAGGAACCGTCTGAAGGTGGACAGAGTAGGTTAGGGGTAGGACGTTTCCAGAGGATTAGAGAGGCTTTTGCTTAAAAGAAGCATAAAATAATAAGGGCTTTTGTTTTTTTTTAACACAAGAACAGGTCCAGTATAGATAGAAATGAACCTCTGTAACCATCAGAACCTATTTACTGCCCATTGCAACCTTAAAAAACAAACTTAAAGTAGAATTAAAGTCTATTTTTTTCTGGCATATATCTACTGCTAGTAAGCAGTAGATATATGCCCCAACATTAAAAAAAAAAAAAGTTGGCAAATACCAACAAACTTACCTATGTCAGCACCGCACACTCCTGCTGCAGAAGTCCCGCCTCCCGAACGCTGTGAAGGAAGGCGGGACTTCATGCGCAGTCCAGAGTGTTGGAGGGGAGAGGAGGAGAGCGGCACAGAAGCTGAAAGGACACAGCCGGGCAGTCGGACAGACATCGTGGGACCCAAGGAGTCTGCGGTAGATGAGAAACTGGTACCAGTGCTGGAAGGACTTTGGAAAATGAGTGGAAGGAAGAAGCTGTTCAGATCAAGAGGCATCACATAAGGTAGGTATCCACCAAACTGACAGTCATCTTGGTGTCACCCCCTCTAAAAAGTCTGCCACTCAATCATGGACCGAGAGCCCGACAGTGTCAGATGAGAGGAGGGGACCTGGCGGCATATCTCATCCCGCCAAGCAGACTGCAGTAATGCTACTCATTTTTTTTTTAAATTGCAAACACTCATTATAATTTTGTATTTTCACATTTAAAATTACTGTAAGGTATTCTTTACAATTATATCTATAAATTATATTTTCCCCTTAATGAAATAAAATGTGCTCCTCCAGCTTGTTGAAAATTAACATATTAATACAGATTCCCTTTTGAAAAAAAAAAAAACATGTTAATTTTTGCTCCCAAAACCCAGTAAAAAAACAGACTCATAATAAATATACATTAGTAATGATACTTCCTAGAGAATACATTAAAATTGCATGCTATTAAGAGGTATTAATTAGTTTTTGAACATATTCATTTGTGTAAATGATCGAATCCCCAGACAATTGGAGCACAGAATGATATTAAATATTTATGCCATGTTTTTGTCTTAATACAAAGTTACGTATGTGCCTATAGAACGTGAAATATAGGAATAATTAGCCACATGGATCTATGGCATAATGTACCCCCTGTTGCAAATGATAAGGATAATAATGGCAAAATATGTATTCTTTGACCAAACATGACAGAAGACTGTATGCAAAGTTTTTAGAAGGGACACAGGACACCACAGGGACTTTTTATATGTTCATATATAACAACAGCGTGTTAACCTCATTAAATGGAAGTTGTCTTAAAGGGATTTTCCACTTTAAATGGAAAGTGGTGTTTTAGGAGCAACTGCAGCAAAAGCCCAGATGCAGTATGTCTACTCTGCCTCAGAGATTGTAGGGCCCCAGGCATTTGGGGGATTCCTAAAGTATTACTATGATTATTATACAGGATTTATATAAAGCGCCAACAGTTTGTGCAACGCTTTACAATATAAGGAAGACATTACAATCACAATACAATTCAAGACAAGATGGTAAGGAGGGTCCTGCCCTTGAGGGTTCACAATCTAAAAGGGAGGGGGAAGTGATACATGAGGAGCTAGCTGTGTGGGCATGAATTGTATGAGAATGTGATGGTTCAGTGGTTAGGTTGAGGTGGGATAGGCTTCCCTGAAGAGATGAGTCTTAAGGGATCGCCTAAAGACAATCAGTGTGGGAGATAGTCGGACAGGTTGGAGTAGAGAGTTCCAGAGGATGGGAGAGACTCTAGAGGCGAGCATGGGAGGAGCTGACGAGGGAGCTGGAAAGCAGGAGGTCTTTGGAAGAGAGGAGGAGACAGTTATGGTAATACTTTGAGACAAGGTTGGAGATATAGCCGGGGGCAGA
Source organism: Nanorana parkeri (assembly GCF_000935625.1). Classification (NCBI taxonomy): domain Eukaryota; kingdom Metazoa; phylum Chordata; class Amphibia; order Anura; family Dicroglossidae; genus Nanorana; species Nanorana parkeri. Next base: position 225,011 of record NW_017306989.1, read on the forward strand.
GTTGTGGATGGCGTTGTAAGTGGTTGTTAACATTTTTAATTTTATCCTTTGGGGCGAGTGGAAGCCAGTGCAGGGATTGGCAGAGGGGGGTTGCAGACACTGAGCGTAGAACCTTAAAGTAGAACCTTGGGCACCATTTAAAGACTAGAGTGTGTCTGAACCAAAGAACAAAAATGTAATATATTGCAGCTTACCAGTCTTTACATGTGGTAAGCCTCATTTTCTAAGTGGGCTAACAACCCTGCCTCTGCTGGACTTAAATCCCAATCAGCATTGTTAGTCTTCCTGAGCTCTGCCCTGTTGGACTTTGTGTAGGGAAAGGCCTTGTAGGAGATGTAGTTCTGGGGGGGTGTGCTATGTCATTATGTATATCACCCTGCTAATCCCTCCTCCAAGCTGCTGCCTCTTTAAGACTTTTACAAGCTTGGTGATGACATCACAAGAAGTCGTAAAAGAAAAAAATTTTGGAAAATGTTCCAGATGGAGAGAATGAGGTTTGGGGAAAATATTTGTCATGCCTATAATAAACTTTTAAAGTGGAATGAAAGTCATTTTTTTCATTTTGGATAGAGTAAGGGAGGGTTATAACCCCTGCCAGTGCCAAAGCAGGTCATACAGCAGCATTGGGGACTAGGGGCAGGGGGCCCAGTGGTCCTGACTAATAGCCAAAACAGAAAGCAAAAGGAAATCCCCTTGAAAGAGAGGGAAGTACATGGTTGTCACCAGAACTAGTATCCCCATTGGAAGATTTCCCCTCAACTCCTCTTCTGATGAGAATCCAAAATGTGTGATTTTCTTTCACTTTCACTCTCGGTGATAGTCAACTGGACAGGAAGAGAGGAGGTGACTCTCCATAATGAAGACAGAGACAGCAATAACAACCTGAAAGTTGTTCTCAGGGCTGTTCCTATAATGAGTCAGCATTAGGCTATTACCCCAGGCTGCAT
>NW_017306989.1:225978-310241 GCF_000935625.1 Nanorana parkeri
AACCGCTGGGTGCGAAGATGTGTAAGGGCAATACACATCTCCCAACCCAGCTCTTATGAACCTGTGATTTTCTAGTTGATCTCCCACCTAACTCTTGGTAACCAGTGACATAGCTGGTTGCCAAGAGCTGAGCAGGATGCTCTGGATGGCTTCCCACTCAGCTCTTGGCAGCCAGTGATGTCAGTGAGCTGGGCACAAGTGAGATGATCCATCCCTCCGCCAACCCCCCTTTCCCCAATTGTGCAATACAAGCAACCCATCCTCCAATGCGCTATAAACCCTCTCCCCTGAACGTATACCAACAGCATCCCCCCACCCCCGGCCTCAGGCTGCTAATATGCTAGGGACACCCCTGGTTGTTTTAATACCTCTGCAATCTATCAATATCTTAAAAAATGGCTTTAGTTCTACTTTAACTGCTAAATTTGTAGGAATGTCAGGACTTCTCTTTGCTGTCTAGCAAGAAAGTCTGGATCACAAGGCTGGCTGAACCGAATTACAAATTCCTTGACAGGTAAAACAGTTAAAATATATTTATTTAGCTGCTTGTCTGGAATTCAGATTTAGCTATTTTATGAAGGTTCCATTCAGCTCTTGCATTACCTCCTCATAATGTCTCTGCAGGTTACATTAACGCACACAAAAAAAAAAATCAACTTTTAAATGTTGTCTTTCACCCTATCGAATAACTTTATTTTTATTTTCCTCTGTCTTTATCGAAAATGTGTCCAAACAATTGAAATTGATCATCATTGATGAAAACAAAAAAAGAGCCGTTTCCGATTTATCCTGCCGAGTTAAGAGAATTTACATCTCGGCATACCGGGTAATTATCTCCGGGATATATTTGCTTTTTATGAAACTGCCGATATTGAAAGCAGAAATGAGATTTTATAGCTGGATTCTGTGGCTTGAAGGCTCCTTGACATTCAGAATACTTGTTAATCATAAATCTAAGTGTGTTTGGCAGCCATGGTAACAAACACAAATATATAAGCCTAAAGAGCTGGATTGAATAACGACGGCACAAAAATTTCACAGCTCAACTGAATTACTCCTAACAATTTCCTCTGGATCATGCACATATTTGAACAGGCCCATTACTCCAGTCCGGCATAATCTCCGCATTATTATTAATATATGCTCCTGTTTTGTATACACAAACAAAACTGAGGGAGAGTCATGTTGTATTTCATACGGAGGTCTGTAAGTTGATATAATATAACTAAGACGACACATTAAATTACGCTGAGAGCAAACACATAATGATTTAGACTGAAAATGGCACCATGCTAATTGGATCATTTGAAATTGTGTCACATTGCTTGCGGGTCCTCGGTTTCCAGTTAGAGAGTATTATTTATCGCAGAGAGGACTTGAAGCTTCAGAAATCAGGTAGAGGAAAGGATCCTTCTTCAGCCCCCAAGATTGCCATTAAACCTGTTGTGTGTGGCCAAGACCATCACACTGCAATATCAGCCCATCTAAATAGTCTGCCATAGAAAACCCAGCCATTCAACATCATTATGTAAGCTTCCCATCTAACAACCAACATATCTAATAACACCATTACCAACAACCAACTCCTTCACCTCTTCCATCCCACCAAATCCTAAAAAGCACTATTTTGTACCTCCTGTAACAACTCTATCCAACAAGCTTCTACAACCACCTTGCCCATCACCCTAACTCCATGCAACTCAATGCAACAACAACCCATCTGGCAACACCACTGTCAATAATCTGTCCACTCAACACTTTTACTTCAAAAACCCTCCAATGCAATAATTCCACCTTCCATAACCACCTTTCCCATTGAGCCTAACTCACATTGTTCATGCAGCATCAACCCATCTAACAACACCTCTGCCATTAAACTGTCCATTCAACACTTTCACTGCACAAACCGCTCCGATGAAATAATCTCACCTCCCATAAGCACTTCCTCCATCCACCCTAACTCCCATAAGCACTTAATTCAACAACTGTACCCCAACAACCACCCTGTCCAACAATGCCACTGCAAACAACCAAATCATTAAACATTTCTATCCCACAAAAGTTTACAGTGCAACATGCTTATCTTCTATAACAATCCTATTCAACAAACATATACCCCATAATCACTGAACCCATGGACACCACTCACATACACATCCTGTCCAAAAACCCAACTCCGCTAATTATCCTAGCTAAAAACCCCATTCCCATGGTGAGCCCATTTGATAAACATATACCCCCTGAGCACCTCACTCCCATAGCCACCCCATATACTGTATACACCTCACTCCCATAGCCACCCTGTGCATAAACTCAACTCCCATGACCACACAATCCAATTACTCCATTTACTATAATCACATCTACTAACCCTAACTCCTGTCCAACAACCTCATAACTCATAACCCTACCAATACAACTCTATTCAAATTATCAGATCTTTTCAAACCCCCACTTCTAATAAACCTTTTTTTCTAACAACTATAACATTATAATTAGTCCATCCAATACACCCATGACTACCTCCTCTCACAACTCCACCCCATATAAGCACACCAATTCAGCCTACCCACTGCCAATACCAATCTTATCTATCAAATCCTATAATTGTAACCACCCCATTAACCAACACTAACTTCCATAACTGTCCCATGCTTCCAACCTTCCAGTTCCACAGCAAGTGATCCAGCAAAAGCTTGCTCAACTGCCACATCTCTGAGCCCACTGCAGCCGCCTACACACACATTTGAGCTAGAGAATGAGGCTTCAGAGCATCATGTTCAATAAAGTTATAGTCCCTCCTAGATGTAGCATACCAATCTGATTAACCTGTGCTTATAAAATGAAACCCAGTTAAAAAGTATATTAGGTGGACTTTCTGATTTTAACGCAGTTCAGTGATTGATTTTACTTGTTGCCGAGCTGTTCTTCACAGAGTCTTATATTGGTATTTTATAGGTACTAGCATGCCTGGGGATATCTGTGATTTTCAATCAAGTGGGATGTCCTTTGCTCCTTCCCATAAATACCAGTGACAAACAACTCTTCACCTGGGATTTTGCAGTTTTGAAAAGATTTGGAATAAGTGTCTTTCTCATGCTGAAATCACATCTTTCTTGTATAGGAGGTGGCTGTGTGGTCTCTGCTATGATAGATTGAGCCTCATTCCTCCACACATTTATCACACCTTTCAGAGAAGAATAGAGATGGTAGCTGTGTGAAATACATGAAATGCCTTCATGCAAAAGAACAAGCACATTAGTGCCAAATGTTTAGTTCCAGTTTTAATTAAAGGAAGAGTTTCTTTTCCTCAGTTTCCTCAGGATTCACAAAGCTTGGATGAAAAGTATGCAGGTTCGCCACCAGAAATACCAGAATACCAGAAATACCTATAATGCAGTGCAGCCTTTGGCCCTGGTCAGCTGAAACACAAAAAATAGTAATTTGAAGGAATAGATAAAACAGCTCCCTTTAAAAAGGTTGGGCTACCAAGAGCCATATTGTCATTGTTGCTGGAACTGTTAGGGAGAGTTGACAGTTCTGTGTAGGGGGAGATAGTGTTTTATTGATTTATTTTTGTTTATTTATTTACCTTTTGCCATTGGTACATCTCTCATATGCCAGTGCCTGACTTCCCCTGTCCCTTGTTTGCCTAATAGTTTGCCATTAGCCCTACAAATAGCTAGGATTGAATAAAAGATTTACTACTATATACTTCAATGGGGTTCACCGCAAAGCTTGCAAACTTTGAACTTTAAGCGTAGGTTTTTGTTTTTTGAGATTCTGTAATCAGCAGTGGGCTGTCCCCAGCCTTACTGTACCTCAACAGAAGTGTTTCTCTAAGGTTAGAGTGTGTTTTCTTTGCCACATGCTGCTTGAACTTGCTCCATGCATGGTGTGCTATAGAGATATATGACTCTGAGTTATGGATATCTGGCCAATCAGTGGGACTGGAGAACCTGCTGAGGCATGCTGGGAGAACTATGACATATCTGAACATCTGATGTCCTGTTCTGTCTCTTCCCTCCTGTGCTTCTGCCCGGAGAGAATGTCAGCTTAGTTAGTCTCTCCTAGGCCTGAGGCCTAGGCAGGGCCGTCTTTAAGGCAGGGCAAAAGGGGCACTTGCCCGGGGCCCAATCATTGTTGTGGGGCCCTGCACCCTGCACCCCATAAACTAGAGCTGGTGAAAGTTTGAAACGTTTCTGTACCAGCCGTCTAGTGTGCACTACCACTTTCTGACGCTAGAGGGCAGCAGCCTCCTGTCCCACTCCCTATGTGCAGCAAAGATCTGTGCAGCCCGGGATGTCACCTCCCACTCAGCAGAGGAGGAAAATTGATTTTGATCACACTGCTTCATGGTCCTGCCCTCCTCCCTCCATGGCTGCAGTCTCATCCTCCTCCTGTCCACGGTGAGTGCACGTGACTGCTGGGTTGGGCTTCTGTCTGGGTGGGGGGGAGAAGGGGGATGGGGGTGGTCGGGTTAGGTGTGGCACTGCTGGGCTATGATGTAATGCTGTATAAAGATAATAATGACACCTGAGCATGTTCCCCTGGTGTCATTATTATTATTATGTACCCCCATGTCATTATTATTATGTCCCCCCAGTGTCATTATTATTATGTCCCCTGGTGTCATTATCATTATGTCCCCACGGTGTCATGATTGTTATCTCCGTCCCCTGGTGTCATGATTGTTATCTCCGTCCCCTGGTGTCATTATTGTTATGTCCGTCCCCAGTGTCATTATTGTTATGTCCATCCCCTGGTGTCATTGTTGTTCTGTCCATCCCCTGGTGTCATTATTGTTCTGTCCATCCCCTGGTGTCATTATTGTTCTGTCCATCCCCTGGTGTCATTATTGTTATGTCCATCCCCTGGTGTCATTATTGTTATGTCCGTCCCCTCGTGTAATTATTGTTCTGTCCGTCCCCCTGGTGTCATTATTGTTCTGTCTGTCCCCTGGTGTCATTATTGTTATGTCTATCCCCTGGTGTCATTATTGTTATGTCCGTCCCCATTGTCATCATTGTTATATCCATCCCCTGGTGTCATTATTGTTATGTCCATCCCCTGGGGTCATTATTATTATGTCCCCTGGTGTCATTATCCCCGGACATAACAATAATGACCCCAGGGGGGTCATAATAATAATAGACACCAGGGGACATGCTCAGGTGTCATTATTATTATTATGTCCCCTGGTGTCATTATCCCCGGACATAACAATAATGACCCCAGGGGATGGACATAACAATAATAACAACGGGGACGGACATAACAATAATGACACCAGGGGACATAATAATAATAATGACACTGGGGGGGACATAATAATAATGACCCCAGGGGGGTCATAATAATAATAGACACCAGGGGACATGCTCAGGTGTCATTATTATTATTGTTGCTATTCTATGCAGTGGAAGTGGTAGGTGGCGAATTATCCACATTTACCATGAAAGGAGAATTATGGGGAGAGTGAAATGCGCTCTTCCCCCTAGTTACTGAAGCTGCCACAGGTTGGCTCTCTTGATTGAGAACTGAGCGATCACATACCGCTGATCACGCAGTTCCTGCACTCACTCTCTCTGCAGAGAGCGGTGACTGTCAGTCACGGCTCCTTGCAGGAATACCCCCCCTTCCATTCTCTGATCCTCAAACGCTGACTGGAGGGATGGATGGGGCGGACACAACCTCTAGAGAGGTAGTCAGCTGTCAATCAGGTGGTGGGGTGGATCTGGACAATATTTTTTGGATCCAGCCACGCTGCTCTGTCAGCATATAGCGGGCAATATTGCAGGGGGGGCGTGGTGGGGGGCCCAAGAAAATGTTTGCCCGGGGTCCAATCAATATTAAAGACGGCCCTGGGCCTAGGCACATGGAAAGATGCAGGGATCTCCACTCCTGCGAAGAACCCCTGAAGGTGATGGCAACTGGAAGACAAGAGCATATGGCCTAGAGGAAACAAGCTGCTTCTGTCCTAAAACATATGTATATGGTGAGTGATGGTTGAGAGGTAAGTTATACACAGGAAACTTCCTATGTTTGCCTGCCTCTGAAGTGAAGATTGAGACAACACTAGAACCTCAGTTGCCAAGGAGCCTGAGCTCTGATAGCAACCAGTCTGTGATAGAAGAATGACATCCTGAGACTATAATGTACGATCCAGAAGAGATTGAGGCCTGGTTCAGATAATGATATCCATTGTACTGTGGGATATCCTGATTCACAACTCACCCTCCTTCCCATATTGCCCTATGCAATAAAACCTTTTTTTATTTTGAATATACTAAAGTAACTGGCGCCCATCATTCAACCTGAGAAAGGAACCACACCTGCATTGAATGCATCTGGAACTTTACTGCAAATAGACTTCGAGAATTCGTTGATGTAGCTAATAGGTAGCTGAAGAGCCATATCCCTTAAAGCTATGTCTGTGTGGTTACCAAAAGCGCTAGACAAGATTTATAAAACTGCTCACAATCTGAGCCCAGACAGATTTATTCATCCCTAGTCAATTCCATCTTGGGGGATGTCCCATATGACAGCAAGCTCCACAATAGGTAACCACCTTTATTAGCCAGGAACAAACAAAAACTGACCATTAGATATGCATAATATCTGCTTTTTAGTGTTTCTATATGCTTTTGCAAGATGTAGCACGTTACTTTAAATTTTAACCCCTTCGTGACTGATGACGTACAGTGTACGTCGCCAGCATCGGGGCTGTTTAAACAGACTCCCGGCGACTTTTGCCGCCGGGACTCTGTTTAAACTTGTAGAGCCGACTGTCGGCTTTACAACAGAATATCAGTTTCCAGCACACAAGGGCAATACTGACAACCAATGGGCAGTGAGACATATATATGTACTTAACTGCTTGGTGGTCTATATGCACATACATGTGTGGTAAAGGGTCTGTCCAGCCAAAGCTGATATTTCAGGTTTTGGTAGAGCTTGGAGAGTTAAATCACCTGACATTTTCTTATACCTCTGTATAGAGATCTCTCTACTGTGTTCCTGGGTCTGAACAGATTCCCACTGTCCCTCCTGGATTTGCTGGGGCACACAAAGGTGAGTGGGGACACCAACAACTCTCAGGTAGATAGGGACAGAGATGGAAAAAATGACAGGGAGATCTCTCTGTTGGAGTATCTAAGATACATAGGAAGCTAATGGCTAACTTAGCTTATGAGGCTCCAACTATATCTAAAATATTATTTTTGGTTGGAATGACCCTTTTATTATACACATGGTGCAACAATTTGGAAAATCTTAGTGAGATAATGAGATCTTCTGATGGCTTTAAAGTGGTTAATACATCCATATCAAAGCCCAACATTTTTCAACCCTTTGCCATGTTTAGCAATTCTAATGTCTTCAATTGTTGAGTGGAGAGAGTTCACTGCTGGATTTAATCACATTGTGTGAACTAGATAGTTGGTGTCAAGAACCTACATTCCCAAAGAATATTTTTGGACACAGGCTTCGTTTTCCACTTCAAATATTTATGGAATTTATTGCTTTACTCTTTCAAACGGTACATCCAAAAGCCGACAATAGACGCAGCTGAAGTAGCAATTCCCTCTACATGTCTGTGATTAAGTTTTGTGTTTTGCCTGTCGTTTGAATGTAGCGAAAGTAAGCGGAATCTATAACATCAAAGAAAATCATCACTGTAACAAAAGAGCAGCTCACTGATTATTACTTTGAGAGAAGAAAATATAATCATCATTTTTAAGAATGGTTCTCAGACATTTTCCTCTTATATGCTTGAATAAAAAAGCCTACCACTCCTCCACTCCTTACAGTGTGTACTTTTCCTGCCAGCAATCCAAAATGTTTGTAAATAGAAAGGAGACAACTTTGCAAAAGTTCGACTAGTTGTGTTTTCGGCCAAACTTTTTGAAAAATTCCTGAACCTTCTAGCTTTGGAATTTCCAAACTGGAAGTCCCTTTAAAGGACACAGTAGTTTTATTTTTTTTAATTCAGTTAGTTCTTACCCCTCACACCCCCTTGAGTTTTGCCCAGTAGGTCTTATACCATTATTATATTACATGTAAATGTCATAAAATAAGGCTGTACTCCTATCAACTGCTTGAGACAAACCAATCTTCAGTTATTTATCCTGTTAAAGTGACGCTAAACTAAAAATGCATTTAAGTACCAGAACTATTAACAAAAATTTATCTTTTTTGTGTATCCCTCGGCGTAGATCCTCAAATCATCTCTGAATTGGTACTGACGCTGTCCCTCCTTCTGGAGAGGGGCTACTTTTGTCCCCCATAGTCCCTGTGTGTGTTGTAAAGCAGCTACTGCTCCACACATCGTTCAGCTGTTTATTTCTTTTTGTGACCCAAGTTAGGAGACTTTCTTTTACTTCCTGCCCCTGTCACACCCGTAAAAAAATTGGGCGGTAGATGTCTCTGGGAATGGAAGGCATGGATAGCAATACAAACATTGTCAGACATTGTAGCCCTTTCCTGCTCTAATGTTCTTGTCTGTGTCTGCATTAGAAATGTTTACCTACATTTCCTGTCCTGACAGGCAGGGCCGGATTTACTCTTTCTGCTGCCCGGAGGCAAGGTTCCTCAATGCGCCCCCCTACTCGTCATGCCCCCCCATGGAGAATGGCAGAGCTGCAGGCTGCATACAAGTGATCTTGGCGATATCGCCAAGATCACTTGCACAAAACAAGCGGCAGCTTTCCCGGTCTACATTTATCTCAGCTTGCCCAAAGCAGGGCTAAATGTAGAAAACAACTACCCGCCTGGCGCCCGGAAATGCATGTCCCGGGCATCGGAGATCAGAATTCCACATCTCTGCTGCCCCTTTACTCCCTGCTGCCCCAAGGCTGGGCCTTGGTTGGCCTTGCGGGAAATCCGGCCCTGCTGACAGGAGGTACGGAGAAGTTTCCCCAATAGGGGCACATATAGAAATGAAAACTTGAAACCAAATTAAAATAAAAGTTTTGACTGGAGTTGGTCTTTTAAGATAGCTCTCTAGCAGTGGCTAAACTTTTTTGTTTTTCTTTTTCATTAGGTAGCAAAAGGACTAAATCCTCTCTCAGGTTTGATATTGGTCTTTGTGTCTCTTTCAGAAGATTTCCTTCCCCATCCGCCATTGAATTAATCTGCACGATTCATGTTGAATCCCAACTCATGGAAATCTGTTTGCTCATCCCTTCAAATGCATCTCTGCTTTAGAGGCGATGCAAAGAAACAAATGCAGGACATTTTAATATCCAGACATCTGCTTTTAAACACAGGGGGAAAAAAAAGTATTTTATTAAAAGGAAATTGCAAATATAGTTAAATGTATTTTGATCCCCAGTAATCCGTTTTTAGCAAGGAAACGGCTATGCAGAGTGCCTGCTATTATATTGAAATATCTAGTGAAATCTAAGGGCTTAACTAACAACTTAGACATAATCCTAAAAATAAAGCATTCATATGTCTTATGACCTGTATGAATTTAGGTAAATCCCAGCTGTTGTTAGGAAAGCTGGGCTATGAACTGCAAGGTTGGGATTTTATGACAGCTGCTCATTTTGTATTTAATTATAGATTCATGGTTTGATCACCTATTATAATTAATGCCAACGATGTATGCTATCCTGAACTATATTCTTTCTGGTGTCTGTAGACAATTTATAGAATGATAGAAACATAGAAGAGTGAAGAAAAAGACCAAGTGGCCCATCAAATCTGCTGCTTTTTTTGCACTTTTGTAACCTGTTTGACTGCGTTTGTCCCGGGTATGTTTAATTTCACTTTCTGTTCACTCACAATCTCCTGCACATCAGCATTTAGACTGGGAGAGGGAGGGGCAGAACTAGTAGCCAATTAGCTACCGGTAATACTGCATTGACCAGTGCTACAAATCTAACAATTGGAGTGTGCTGATTGGAGGAGAGAGAATAGTAAGTTGCAGTTCCTTCACTATCCAATCACAGCATTGCCCAAGCTGCCCTGATTTGACTGCCCTGGAGAAAAGTAAATCTTCTAGAACTTGTGCGGTGTCTGGCAGAGATGTCTGGATTAGAAAACTGAGAGACAAAGATTTGTTTTTGTTTTTGGCAAGTAGAAGAATTCACAGATAAAAGTTTCAACTGTGTGTTTAGCTGTTTGCTTAAAGTAACACTTTAGGAAATCCATTAGTGTTAAATCCAAGATGATGAATCCATTTAATATGGCAAAACATGTCAGATTTTTTAATTTCGTTCAATTTATTCAATGCGATGCAATAAGATTTCAGCTTGAGCTGTACCAACAAAATATTAGATACAGTGAGGAAACCCCAACCCCACCCCCTATACATGGAAACTTAGTTGCTTGGACAAGTCAAACGGCTCAAACTAGGGCCATAAAGGGAAACTCCAAACAGGCAACTAAATGCACAGTTGAAATACGTACAGTGGATATAAAAAGTCTACTGCCACCACCATGATTCACTATAAGTGTGGTGTTCTTATGGTGATGCTCAGTGTTTTTCTTGTGTGGGGTAGGGTGGCAAGATGAAAGCATTTTTCTTACTAAGAAAAATATTCAACCCCGGTTTCATTTTAAAAATGAATTGCTACATCAAGTCTAACAAAAGCATGTGGAAAAATGTGTTATGGTCTGATAAGCCCAAGGTTGAACTTTTTGGCCATAATTCTAAGATGTGATGATTCTAATTACTTCTGCTGGAGGCAGAGAGGTGACACATGAAGATGCACTGAAGAAGGAGCAAACCAGTCATTGTCACCTAAAGGGACGCTATTGTAAACTTTGCCAACAAAAATACCCTGTAAAAGCGCCACCGAATACTGCTCAGTTCATGAGGAAAAGCCTTCCGAAATCTGCTGGGAAACTGATACTTTCAGTGGTGTCGATCTTCTGGTCCACATTTTTAATGTAACATAGAGGTCAGCTGGAGGAACCAGTGAGAGCTGTGAGGGACCCAGGAGAACGATTCCCAACTCTATCCTAAACTAAAGAAGAAAGTTGTGGCTTTAGATAACCTTTATTTTTCCCTCCAACACTTAACCTAAACCCTATAATGGTAAAATAACACTTAAATTCTCCCAAACAGTTCATTTATAAACCTTCCACCTGGCTATAAGTACTAGTGACCGACCTTACATGGGAATGACGAGTATAATTCCTATACTCGTCATCACTAAGGATGGGCTGAGTGTTCGATTCGAACATGAGTTCGAATTGAACATCGGCAGTTTGAGCGCTCACCGAGCGCCGAACTTTATGGGATGTTCGCGGTCTGTTCGACCGCGTACATTGCATAATACAAAATGCCCACTGAAGCTCTGATTTGTTAAAGTCTTGCACCTGACCAAAGGTCAGGTGCAAGACTTTGCCCAATCAGGACTCAGCGGAGGAGGGGCCAGAAGGAGAAAGTTCTCTATCAGGTCCCCCCATGCTGATTGACAGCAGGCGGGTGCAATAGCCAGCTTGCTATTGGCCATTGCATTTTACAATATCCAATAGCAGGCTGGGTATGGCTCCCAGCCTGCAGACGAAGTGGAGGCAGGGGGGCGGGGAAGAGGAGCCGTGGCCGGACCGAAGAAGAGAAGGTGACGGATCGCTCAGACAGCGAGCAGATGGACCAGGGACCGGGACAGCGAGCGGACGGACCAGGGGACCGGAGGCCGGGACAGCAGCGGAGGTACGGGGGGCAGTACACAGTATTTATTACATGTACTGGCCACTGTATGGGGTTTGAACATTCGACCTCTATACACTCGCATTGAGTTTGAGTTCGTATTCGAACATTTCGGCCATTCGAATGTTCGAATACGCAGCGAACAGGGGGGTGTTTGGCTCATCCCTAGTCATCACCATCTAGGGGTACTAGTGCCATGTGAAAGGCATCTGCCCGGGTATACGGCCGGCAGAAGTTTTATAAAAGAAGCCCTTAATGCCTGAAGCAGTCCTTTCTTACAGTAAGCTATGCACTAACCTAGCCTACCCCTTAAAGTGATCCTGGATAATAACGTATGTTCTACAGCAACCTCTTATTCTGGGCCCTCCCCAGGAACATGTGCAGTTGGAATATATTGAGTGATACACCTTATCACTGGTCACTGATAGCAAAATGTAAAAGGACAAAACAAGAGATGAAATACTTACCATTCCTCCACCCATGTTGCCAATCTGTGCCTTCTTCAAGAGCTGCAGTGCCCAGAGAATCCTCTTCACCTAACGCACTTTCCAAGAATGTTGAATTCCTGGTCCCCCACCAAGCAATGTGGTTACTTCCTTCAACCCCTCCATCACTGCTATGTACTGCATTGACATAGGGGTTGGTGCAGAGGCGTAACTAGAACCCTCAGGGCCCCGGTGCAAGAAAACCATAAAGGGCCCCCCCAATATATAAAACATTAAACCATTTCTGTTTTTATTTTCAACTTACTGTAATCATCCACAGAGGTAGTTTCAGGAGGGGTGTGGAGGTTGTCAGGAGGGGTACAGAGGGTGTCATGAGGGGTGCGGAATGTCCCAGGAGGGGTGCGGAAGGTCTTAGGAGGGGTGCAGTGACGGAACGCCAGGGCCCGGGCCGCAATTGCGACCGCTGCGACCCTGGTAGTTCCGCCAGTGGGTTAGTGGAAGGAACCACAGTGCTTGGTGGGGACTTTTATTGATGGTCATTTAAATTCACAGTCAGATGGAAAATGTTAACCCCTTTTCTGCTGCATACTCACCTCTGTCTGCACCAGCAGCCTCCATGCCAACTGGCAAGATCCCAATGCCAGGGAACTGCTCTGTTTTTTTATACTTGTCTAGAGTTCAGCTTTAAGCTTTAAGATTCACATGTGTAGTATGTTGAAATTCAGCTGTAAATCAGGACAAGTCAAGTACTATAAAAGGATTTCCCAACACAAAGCTCAAAGGAAATAAATCCTGGCATTTAAACCACCAACCTGGCTCCTGAGCTACTGAGGCTGTTTGTTCGGTGTATTATTTGTGACAATAGGGCAAAATACTGTATGTGAGTCCCGTCAATGCCATTCACCACGTAATCTCCTTAGAACCAGGCGATTGCTTAGTACTGTCCAAAGCCTTTACGGTGAGGATTAGTGTAACCCAGAAATTACACTGCTCATCATTATAACTAGTTTGGTTTCCTGATAACATATAGAGATCATGGGATTAAGTCCTTTGAGTCTTTTAAAGAGCATTGTACATTGTATTTTACAACATATACAAGGATCCATTAGAGGTGTAAACATCTTTCGAAGTAGTATTAGTTGTAGCTCACACCGTAGCGCTACGTTAATGTGATTTGTGTTTTTTTTTACTTGCACTGCAATGCATTTCTAACATGCATTGCTATGCATCTGTTAAGATTCTTTTTTTTCTTCTTTTTGTAACCAATTTTACCATGTGTTAAGGCACTTTGTAATGCATGGCATTATGTCAGGACACCCTGTGCTGACAAAGATGCCACATGCCCAATTTTTTTTCAGTGCACACCAAGGCAGCACATTGGTGTCAACTAAAGCAATAGGGCATACGACTACTTGCCTTGCCCTTACAATGGGACGGCAATGCAGCCCAATGCTGTTGGCGTGAAGTCAGCCCCCAAAATGCAAACTAGAGACACCTGATGCCATTTTTTGAAATGTGATGTGTTAGCACAGAACTGAGGGCCGGCTGATGCATATAAGTGTGCAGCCTGTATTAGGGCCACCTGCTGGGGTGATGCATATATGTTATGCTGGTGGAAGGGTTTTAAAGTATATGTAAACCCCAACAATAAACATCACTTAATTCACTAATTTTGTCCTTATAAATATACCTTCAAAAGGGGCAGCAGAGTGGCTTAGTGGTTAGTACTTCTGCTTGGTCAGGACACTATCAGTATGGAATTTGCATGTTCTCCCTGTGCTTGTTTGGGTTTTCTCTGTATACTACGGTTCCCTACCACACTCCAAAGACATGCTGGAAGGTTAATTGGCTCCTGTCTAAATCAGCCCCATATTTATGGATGTGAGATGGGGACCTTAGATTGTAAGCTCCTTGAGGGCAGGGACTGATGTGAATGAGCACTGTGTACCTTGTCAGTGCTATAACAAATACCTGTAAGAAAGAAATAAAAGCTTCTTTTTAAAAAAAAATATTAATTCAATAAATGCAAAAAAAATACATGTGGATTTCGTGAGACTGAGACTGTTGCCAGCTACATCATTCCCAGCTATCTCTGTTGACCATTAAACACCTCCCCCTATGTTATGACGAAGAGGAAAGATGAGAGTAATCAGTAGTTCTAACAGTCTAGGGTGACAACGTTGCTTTGTTATAGATACAGGGCAGTGAGTGCTGTCACCTTATCACAGAAGTTTTGCTCACCAGGGAAAAAGTAAAGGAAAAATAGCTTGAGGGGAAAAAAAAGGAAATGCAGCCGCAACAACGTAAGCTGCAATATATTACATTTTCTTTTCTTGCATTTAGATACACTTTAAGGTAAACTTGTCTCTGTCATACCTTCACTTTCACAGCCAAATTGGGATAACAACAATTTTATATTTGTTCCATGTTCCCATTCACATACTATAGGCTAAAAAAGTAAAACATGCTTCTTGCAGTTTAAATTACTCCTATTTAGGTACTGGAGGGGGGCTACTTTTCTTCCCCATGGTCCCTGTGTGTGTTGTAAAGTAGTCACTCGCTCCTGTGATGGACTACAATCTCATGTTTAGTTTACTACTTTGTATTGAGATATTGCCACACAAAGTCCCTTTAGAAAATTCTTTCCATTTGGCTAATACAGTTCCAAAATATTCACACAAACGTTTCCTTTCAAAGTAATGTATTCGCTGGACGAGTGGAAGCCAGTGGATGGATTGGTAGCGAAGGGCGGTAGATGGAAGCCAGTGGAGGGATTGACATAGGGGGGCAGCGGATGGAAGCCAGTGGAGGGATTGCTAGAGAGGAGCTGGAGATGGAAGACAGTGAAGGGATTGACAGAGAGGGGATGGGTATGGAAGCCAGACCAGGAATTGGCAGAGAGGGGCAGGGGATAGAAGCCAGTGGTGGGATTGGTAGAGAGGATCTGGGGATGGAAGCCAGTGGAGGGATTGGTGGAGAGGGGAATGGAAGCCAGTGGAAGGTTTGGCAGAGAGGGGATGGGGATTGCAGCCAGAGGAGGGATTGGTATCGAAGAGCGAGAAATGGAAGCCATGGAGGGATTGGTAGAGGGGAATGGGCTGGATGCCAGTGGAGGGATTGGCAGAGAGTGGAATGCAATAGAAGCCAGAGGAGGGATTTGTAGAGGGGGTGGTGGTTAACCACTGCGTGGTTGGGTAGCTGGATGAATATGGCAGCAGTAGTCAAAATAGACTGACTAAGCATAAGTGCATTCGAAGCGATCTACCCTTTAATGCTCAGTTGAAGTCTCATACCTTTTTATCTTTTTACAATCCTGTACCCCCTCATGTTATGATTTGTCACCATTTTTTCTCTGAAATATCTTAAAAGAACCCTGTTCTCCCAGTGAAAATGCTTCTTCCTGCTCTCACACTGCAGTGTTCAGTGCTAGCAGAGCTGAGTAACGGACACAACATACATCAATGGGCTTCACACAAGTTTGTATTGCAAAGAAGTGGAGAGAGCATCTCCGACCAGGTCTGTTACTGGGTGCTGATTACTAAGAGTACTGGGTCTAAAGCTGATCATACACATTACAATTTGATTGTGCAATCCTATTTAGATCTACCATCAGCTATGTAATGCAAGGACTTGTCTGATCGGACACTAATTGAATGGATTGTTTAGGTTTATACTATGTCACATAGTTTTGGTGAATCTAAAGGAGAATGTGCAGTTTGACTGTATAGTGTATGGCCAGCTATACTTTGGTGCCTAGTGGACTGCTGTAACAGGAAAGTGGAGGATAAGACTAGAAAAATGAAGGCAGTTAGTAATGACTGCATATCTATTTATGTGACTTCAGTTGGGCTTAAGGTTTCAGAATATTGAACTGGGTCAGAAAATAATATCCTGTGTCTGCTGAGCTTCCCATGAGCCATGTTCCTACCAGCATGCAGAAATGATTTGAAATCCTTCAGCTATGCGTCTAGCACCGCATTAACGTAATGTACTGTATGTTTCTCATTCTGAATGCGACACCCAAAATGCTTTTTTAATAGGATTAATGAAAAGGGAATAATGCAGCTCTGGTTCTTATTTTGTAGAGCATTACAGAGACAATAAGCTGCTAAAAAAAGAAAAAAAAAATCCTTGGTAGAATGACAGGAATGACAACTGAGCGAAAAAATCAACTCTTCCCTAAAGGGATTTTTCTGCTTTGGGTAGGGTAAGGCAATGTTTGCTGTTGCTCTAGCCTTGGCATGATTATGGCCAGTTGACCTAGGCTTTTCTGCTGAGAGAAAGTCTGCAGCGTTCTAAAGCCAATTCTCCACATATTCCTTAGGGGAATAAGCAGAATGCCTTATAGACTTGTATTGTGAGATGGAGCAGCAGGAAGAGCAGGAAGCAGAGCCTGCACAGGTAACAGGCAAATCTCTCTCTCTCTCTCTCTCTCTCTCTCTCTCTCTCTCTCTCTCTGAAGGTAGCCAAAGTAAACAGCGGAGCTGAACGCACATGCCGAAGCAGACCTAATCCCCTGCAAAAATTGAATTTAAAAAAAACAACACAGTGTGGGGTCTCCCTCCCAATTCATACCATTTAGGTCTGGTAAAAAAATTTAAATACCATACCAGACCCTTAATTAAAGCAGTGGCCTGGCAGGGCAGGAAAGGGAGAGGAAGAGCGAGTGCAAACCCCCCCCCCCCCTGCACCATACCAGGCCACATGCCCTCAGCATACATCCTGAATACAGGTGTAACATGAAAAAAGGTAAAGTTAGCCTTTCAGTCCATTGAATTCTACATGCCATCTAACACTACCCTTAGTGCATAATGCAGAACTATACTCCCCTCCCCTACAGTGATGCAACATCCACAAGCTTCCTCACCAGCATAATTTTCTCGCTGCCATCTTCCAAGCTCAGGATATTCAGCCATCTTGACTGGCCTGGCCGTGGTGACGTAAATTCCGCACATGCGCACAGGAGTTCATTAATCCCGGAAGATGGCAGGATTATGTATGGAGTTGCACATATGCGGTTCAGTGTACAGTGTAGGTAGTTTGCGAGGTGGGAGGTATGAATCTCTTATTATATAAGAGACCCTCCTTCTCATAAAAAAGACCAAAGTTATACTTGAAGTACTCTCTGGAGGGATCATACCAATTACACTGCAGGATCCCTTCAATTTTATCATTCCAGTGCAAGCTTCCTTCAGTTGCACTAAGCCCTGATGAAAGGGGGCCCTTTAAATTCCTGAAATGTGTTGGTATTTTTGCTATATTTTTGCTATATTCCTTCTACTGTTGGCCTTTTCCTCTTTACACACTAAGGGGGTGATTTATAAACTGTTTGCATAGCGAATAGCTATGCAAACCAGATTCGCATTGGGGCCATTAGATTAAGGCAAGGAGCATATGCTCCTCTGTGCCATCTAGTGGCCACAATGTACTGCAAGTCTCATTCACATACCTCAGGGGTGGGCAACATCAGCACTGTCTAGTCCGGGGTGGGCAAACTCCAGCCCTCTAGCTATAGTTCAACTAAAAATCCCATGAGGCATTACAGCCACAGGCATGACTCCCAGAGGCAGATGGTAGTTGTACTTTCATCACTGCTGGGGGGCTAGAGTTTGCCCAGCCCTGGTCTAGCGAATTCACTAGCCTTGCCCCTCCTTGTATGTCAAAACCCACTTCAGTGTCTAATTATTTCTCCCTGCTATCAAAGGAACTCCACTCCTAACCTTACCAGCCAACAACATGCCGGGGTGGAGGGAATACTATAGGAATACTATTGAGCAGGGGTAGGCAACTTTGGCACTCCAGTTGTTTGGGAATTACAGGTCCCATTAGGCATTGCAAGACTCTGACAGCCACAGGCATGACTCCCAGAGGCAGAGGCATAATGGGATTTGTAGTTTGACCACACCTGGAGTGCCAAGGTAGCCTACCACTGACATAGCTGTTTGCCCTGTAAATGCCCCATTGCAGATTTAGCCCCACTTCCTGTCTGGTGACGCAAATTCTAATACTTCCGTACTGTATCCAAAACTATAATAATTTTTTTTATGGTTTGACATGCAATTTAATACATATTGATAAAGAAAGACTATAGTCTTTAAAATTGCAGTCCTTGTCTTGTTTTGTAATTGTAATGGCTTCCTTATATTGTAAAGCGCTGTGCAGACTGTTAGCGCTATATAAATCCTGTATAATAATAATAATAATAGTTTCCCTTTAAATGCTAAACTCTTCACCTTCACCAAACTTTTGAATGAAGCTGAAGCATTGTGTTATCTTCAGCTGCGGCACCTGATACATAGTAAGCGTAAATGTCACGCTGCACTGTGAGTCAATGTTTAGAGAGTGAGCCGGGGCGGCTGCTCACCATATGTTATTTCCGATCATGCTTAGAGTCATTGACAATTAACGCTTGACAATTTTAATTCACGTCACAATTTCACAGATATGTCAGGTGCTATCTGTGCACAGGATGGTTCTGACAAATGGGTAAAGATAGTATTAACACTATAGGATATGACTAGCGCAATGCTTTATGTGATAATCACAACTCTCACAAGTTTCATTTGCCAGAAGTTAAAGTTCTATAAATTACCAGATAAATGTCACAATTATAGGATGAATTCCGTAACTCCATCTGCTGAGTGTCGACAGGCAAGATTTACTCCAAGTTCTTTAAAAACATTTAATGTGGCATATTTATTATAATTGTAATTTAAAGTGACACTAAACTTAAGAGTTTAGTCTTGCATTCAGGTAGCTCAACTATTAATAACACTGAACCTTTTTATGCTTCCCTTTGCTGTAGATCCTCAAATCATCTCTGAATTGGTGCTGACACTGTCCTTCCTTGTGGAGGGTGGTAACTTTTGGTCCCTGTGAGTGCTGCAAAGTAGCCACCGCTCCAAGCTCACTCCTGTGATTGCTAGGTACTGCTGGGATTTGTACATCTCTGTTTTAATGTATGATTTTTTTTAATTAAATATATAAAGAGATGCACCAATACCATTTTTCAAGTACCAGTACTGGTACTTTTCCAAGTACTCACAGATACAAGTACTGATACATTTTTGTTTATTGTCATGTGACAGTTTTTCCAAAACAATACAGAGGAATGATTTCAGGTTGGTGGTGGAGCGCCAGAGCCAGGTCCCAGCTGCAACCGTTGCAACCCTGGTAGTTCTCATGAAAATGCCAAGCATCCGCACTGGTATCTGAACTGGTATCTGAACATCCCTATCTTTCTCCCTCACCCAGCTGGGTCCTACTCAAGAGGCACATGACCAAGTCTTTCCTCCTTCATCCTGTTACATCACCATCTCCTCAACTTCATGTTTGTTAAGCTTCCAATGGCCATTGAAACTCCACTAGCATTTTAAATAAAGAAGCCAGGGGAAAAGTTAAACAACTGATGCTTTTAACAACATTACTCTGTCACATTAGAAGTAGTTGTCTTTTATGAAGTGAAGAACTGAGGTAAACATTCCTGCAGCAGCTCTCCGCATATTAGGCAAAATGCCAACACTTCAAGGAAGTATCAGAGCTTGCCCGCTACAACCACCCTTCCTCTTTTTCTTATTGGTCCTTCATTATGTTGGAGTACCTCACTATCCATTAGGAATGTGTGGAAATTGGGAGTGGGAAGGCAAGTTCTGTCTCCTCCAGGAAGTGCTCAATCAGAATGGCCAAGCATTTGGCTATAGAGGGGCCAATAAAAGCTTATGCAGCTTTGGACAAGTACCTCTAGGGGAAAATTCAACGATTCTAGGTAACTTGAGCTGGACATTTTAGAAAGCCAATGGGTTATTCCTCCCACCATACTCCTTGCAATACCAGTTGTGGGTGGACCGATACATATAAATCACACAAATAACAGCATTATGTACAGATTGGCGCATTTTCTTGACTCCTTGATTAATGACTCACTGTCTTCCCGCATTTCCTCGTAGATCTTGATACAGCTTGCAAAGTCAATACATCTACTTATCTTTGGCTATTGATTCTATGCTTTTAAGTTTAAGTAGCACTATATGAGATTAAAGTGTTTCTTCAAGGTAATAAAGATCGTCATTTAAGAAGAAGCCATATGAGCAGGGATGTATTTTAATGTGCTTTTGACCTTACATGCCTTGCGAGTTTGAGCGAATCCATAACAGGTGAAGCATTAGTTATGAGATGTCTGCTTTCCCGTGGCATGCGCTATTAGTGAATGAAAAGAGATCGATATTTGCTAAATAATAATTTTCTGAGGAATTAATGGACGTTTTCACCTTTACTAGTAGATAAGCTGATAAAGCGGAGGGGTTGACAGGAAGTAGATCATCTTCAGCTTTAACAGGGTGTGACAGCTCTCCAGAAGACAGCCTCTGACTGGTAGAAATCCCGAAGTAATTGATTCTGCTGCACTAGACATCCCGTGATTGTTTGCAAAGTAAGTATGGCAGATTCCATTAGAGGGTTCAGATTTACTAATCTATCATCATTTTTCTCATAAAATAAAGAAACCCTCCTCAACAATTCCAGACTGGCTCTCCAAGTTTGTGGTCTGATATTCTTATAGCAAGAGGTCTACTAACATGTAGACCTCTGACTCTGCTAACCTGTGTTCCTCCCAGCATCTATTTTAGGACAGCAGTCAGAAAACAGTAAAATATGCTTTCTTAAGGAATTGGTCTGGTTCTGAGTTTCTATAGTGTACTGACCAGGAAGAGAAGCCAAAATCCTGAGGACATATTAAAGTGTATGTGTAGGCAAAACATTTTTTTTATATTAGATAGTGTTGGAAAGAACTAGAACCCCTGTAAGCTGTAGATCCAAAGACATAATGCACACCGTACACTTAAATCAGTCCACTAATGTAAAGGGCAGGGAACTGGAGAGGTGACGTTAACTCCTATTAACAAATCAAGGTGTCACGCCTTATGTGCAGGAGATACAGAAGAAGTAAAAAAGAAAGGTTTCATCACTCGAAATTCAGGGTTTACTCACTCCCTCTTCATCATGCAAATTCACAAGCTAAATTATTGAAAAGAAAACAAGCCATGTTTCTAGTCGAGTCAGTTGTCAAGTCCCTACAGTATGTCTACATATAACATCAAAGTGAGGGGAATCATCATCACTTTCACAGATTCTCTTAACAGATTTCCATTCACTTTCTGTTGCATCTCTGGGAAGTGAACGTAAACCTCAATAACAGGATATAGCGAGCAAAAAAATAACCCTAATGGGGTTTAACCGGTCTGTACTCTATCCAGTGCAAAAAAAAAAAGGTTTAGACTATACACACACTTTAATATCAAACACCGGGGCAGTGTTACTGATTTTGCAAATGTTCACATTAACGTCATCCTGTGCTTTTCCCATAAAGAGCAAAGCAACAAGTTCAATTTAATGCTGACCTGCACAGACACAAATAGTTAAAGTGACACTAAGCTGAGGAGTTAAACCTTAAAAATGCATTCAAGTTCCTTAACTATTAACAAAAATGTATCTTATTTGTGCATCACTCGGCTGTAGATCCTCAAATCATCTCTGATTTCATGCTGACCCTGTCCTTCCTTCTGGAGGGTGGCTATTTTTGTCCCCCATGGTCCCCGTGTGTGTTGTAAAGTAGACACCGCTCCAAGCTGGCTCCCATGATGGACTAAAATCTCAATACAAATTAATAATTGTAGTCCATTATGTAAGTGAGCTTGAAGTGGTGCTTACTTTATAACACACATAGGGACCATGGTGTCAGGGTACCCTGCACAGGCGTTCTCACACCACATGTAGGTACCCACACAGGATGACCAAATTAATATGCCCACACAGGATAGGGTTATATGCACAGTAAACAGGAGCTGGGCAGCAGGCACGGGATCATCGGAGATCATGAGGCGGGCATCAGGCACGGGATCATCGGAGACCAGGAGGCGGGCAGCAGGCAAGCACCACCTTGGTTGACACGGGGTTTCAGAACATGCGGTATCCTCCAAAACTATAGTGTAGGCCAGAGGGAAAGGAGTCTTAAGAAATGGGCGAGGACCCCACTGGCTTGAATGGGCAAGTCTGTCCAAAAGGTGAAGGGAACCCCTCGGGATAGCATGGAGGGACGTGGATAAGGGAGGCCCCAGGGATGGAGCATCTTGCACCAGGGCAGGTTGGCCAGGAACCGGCATCGGCTCGACCGGAACAGGAGATGGATCAGCATCGACCGGAACAGGATCTGGATCGGCATCGACCGGAACAGGAGCTGGATCGGCATCGACCGGAACAGGAGCTGGATCGGCATCGACCGGAACAGGAGCTGGATCGGCATCGACCGGAACAGGAGCAGGATCAGACGGATCATCATCGACAGGAACAGGAGCTGGATCATCATCAACAGGAACAGGATCGTCTCCAACAGGAACGGGATTGTCTCCAACGGCAATGTCCCGAACAGCAACAGGATCGTCCCGAACAGGAGCGGGAACCGGCTGGACTGGAACGAACCCTGAGGATCTAAAACGGTCATCCACAGTCTCATCCTCAGAGCAGTCACTCCAATCCTCATCATCCGAACAATCGGTCCATTCTTCGAGCTTTCCAGCTTCTGACCGATACACGGCTAATAGAAATGAGGGGTCTTGCTGGGCTGCCTTGGGAACAGGTGTAACCGACTGGCAGTCAGGTACTGTTGCTACCGAAAACTGGGAGCGGATTTGTTCATCAGGAACAACAAAAGTCTCTGCGGTTGTCACGGGCAACATGGTTAACCCTGATCGGGCCTTGGCAAAGGGGCGAGACGGTCTAGACCGTATGTCAGACCACCTCTGGAGCAGGGGTTCGGCAAAGGTTCCCACACAGACCCCCTGGTCAATAAGGGACTGAACCGCCTCAATACATTCCAACAAGGTCTCCCGTGAACATTCAGAGTAATATCCAATGAACCCAGTAGGATCATCCTCCAAAAACCACACCAGCGACATAACCTGCGTCAATGTAAAGGGAGGGGAAAAGTCATCACCGCCATCACCACTCAGAGCTAGTTCACTACAGATAGTGATTAGGGGTTGAATATCCTCAAAAGGACAACCAGTCAGATCCATAAAACCGTGAGCCCTCCGGATGTATTCCAACAGGTCTGCTCTAGGGAAGCCTTGAAACAAGTGACGGCAGTGCTGCGGCACCTCGGACGCCAGGAGCGCATAATAATCTATCCCCTCGAGATCCATCTCGACAGTGGCAAGGGAAAACAGAAAACCCCAAAAGCCTGCAGGTCCCTGTGTGGTCAATTTGGTCGCTGAGGGTCAGTATTCTGTCAGGGTACCCTGCACAGGCGTTCTCACACCACATGTAGGTACCCACACAGGATGACCAAATTAATATGCCCACACAGGATAGGGTTATATGCACAGTTTATTGGTTCCACATCAACAAAACTACAAACCCAACAATGAGGGGTAACAGGCCTGCAGATGTACAGCAGGCCTTGGGATACCAGAAGAGTGGTCAGGTACAAGTCGAGTCGTTAACAGGAGGGCAGCGCGGTACAGGAGCAGGATTGATGAAGAGTTGTCAGGTGCAAACCAGGTCAACAACAGGAGGGCAGCGCGGTATAGGATTCAACGGAGAGTACGGTTCCAGCGCCACCTGGGGGTGCTCTGGATCCTGACACATGGGGAACAAAAGTAGCAACCCTCCAGGGCTATGGACTCCCTGTGTGACAGCACTGATTAACTTAGCACTGGCACATGGATATGTCACATACTCCTCCATACCTGAAAGTAGTAGGTGATTTATTTTTTTCTTGACATGGATCGGCAGGAGTTCAAAGAAAAGGTGTATATGCTGCTTGGGAGGCAGTGCATGTCACTTAATTCTTTTACTTTGCACAAGTGTGCTTTAAGGAAAATCTGGATAAGAATGTTCATAACATATTTTCATCACATGGTGCAAGGACCAACGATTTAATACAAATTTTAAAAAAAAAGCCAGTTTTGCAAACAACAGATAAAAGACTAATGAAACATATGTTTTACTTCTAGTAGAACAAAAGCTTTACATGATAAGAAAAGGGCATTTCAATATAAACTGAAAGGAAAATTGTTGTCATTTGAAAAAGAAAATCAGGCTGACAAAAATTCAAAATTGGCAGATTCCTAAATGTAATAAGGCCAAACAAAAATGATTAATAGCAAAAAAAACAACCTTTTGAGCACATAGACTATCTAAAACTAGAGTTTATAGTACTGGTTTACACGCATGAGTTCTCAAAGAGGTAAGCTCAGTTATTTCTTTAAGTTTTGGATACTCTTCAAGCCTTTTGTGACCAGACGTCATTAAAATCTAGATATAGAGAGAGAGAAAGAGAGAGAGAGAGAGAGACAGACATGCAGATAATCTTGCCCCTCCTGAAGCCTCATCCACAATATGGCAAAATAGCCATGTCAAGATGTGTTGACTAATTTAACAATGACTCTATGACTAGTTTGTGTACTTTTATACTTTGCTTCAATTATATGCTAGAAATGGGCAAACATGTCATTTGTAAACATCTATTTTCTATTGTTTAACTCATTTACTATTTTTTAATACTCTTTGACAATTACGGTTTAAAATAGATGCATTCTGTCTCCTTCACCTGCAGTGGCATCTGCAGACTGAAAGCTTATTTTGTCAATGAAACCACCAGCCTGCAAGTAACCACTATATCATAGTTGACATGATCTGGAGCCATTGTGATTAGCTCCCATTCATTAGTAGAGACATAAGCTGCCAATGACAGCCAAGTTTGAGAGCCATCAGCCATGCAAAATGATGTCTGGTGTCTCTGAAAGGGAAGACCTTTATTAACATATTCCTCTTATGGGGCATCATCCTGCGGAGCATTTATATAGGGATTACACATAGAAAGGGGTATTGGATGGCGCAAAGCAAGTGCAGTACCTATATTTTTAAAATTAAAAGTCTTCTCCAACAAACTGTCCTGTATGTTTAATTACTTACAAGAGCGAAACAGATCCTTAAGCATACAATATTATTATAAGCAATAGGCAGCATGGCATTATGAAAGACAGATGGTAAAAAATGTATCTATCACTTTTTATAATGAAATCAGCAGAACTTGGACTTTTATAAGTTGCTCACAGACAGCTGTAGGTTAAGTTATATAGCCTTAGAAAGTGCAGTCTATGTATAGAAAACTGACACAAAGAATGTATTCAGAGAGTCATGGCCAATGGTTCAAATTCTAAATTGCATAAAGTTGTAAAGTTGTGTAATTCAAAAATTCAGTTTTGCAACCATTATTCTTAAACTTCATGATTTAGAATTCTCAGATTTAAAGTATAATTTCTGGGCTTGCAGATAAGAAAAAGCGAAAGAATATAATCCTGTTCCTGCAAGATGATGGATGCATGCAAAGTTATTGACTTAAGGATAAAAACGTTCTATGCATCATGCATTGTGGAGGAGGGAATTTGAGTAAATTAATGATGGAGAAGGATCTTGGTGTCCTGGTAGATCACAAACTAAAAGTATATCTCATGCCAAAACCTTTTTTTTAGGTTTTTGAAGAGTAGGATATGGTTAAAACTCATGTCAGGTATTTTTTGCTGTCTGTTTCCCATTGCGGAGATTTCTCTTTCTAATCCTGTCCAATAAGCACAACAGGATGTTGAAGGACATCTCTCAAAAGTGAAGAAAATCCTCTTAGATAGTTGTCACTGCACCAAGTATCTCCATTGGAGGGGACTAAAATGTTTGATTTTTCCGCAATTGTATTCCTATCATTTGTCACCAGGGCATACCTAGAGGGTGAATCTTCCCAGAAGGGACACATTGAGAGAAATACAAACCATAGAGCGTCGTCAACTTTTCTCTACTCTATCCAAATGAAAAAAACGTTTTGCCTTTAGGTGTTTTTCAATAACAACAATACCAATTTACGGCTTGAAAGGGTAGCAAGATGCATGTATAAAAAGAAGCAAAGGGAGAGAAAGAGCAAGATAAATATTGGGATAGAGACAGAGAGAGAGAATAAGACAGAGAAAGAGAGAGTAGAAGAGGGGGCAGAATGAAAGGGAGAGAGAGAGAGAGAGAGAGAGAGAGAGAGAGGGGGGGAGAGCACAAATGAAACAGAGAGTGGGAACGAAAGAGAGAGAATGAACGAGAGAGAGAGAATGAATGAATGCATTAAAAAGAGAGAAAGAGGGAGAGAGAATGAAAGAGAGAAAGAAGGAGAGATAATGAAAGAGAGAAAGAAGGAGAGATAATGAAAGAGAGAAAGAAGAGAGAGAGAGAGAGACTTGTAGATAATCTTTCCCCTCCTGAAGCCTCATCCACAATAAGGCATTCACTTTTTAACACCGATTCACACATAGGATGTTTGTTGTGAGACTGGAAAGAGAACAAAGAGGGGCAACCAAATGATTATTTGGCATGGAGGAGCTTAGCTATGAGGAAAGATTAACTGGGCCAAATGTATTCACCCATGAGAAGAGGTAATTAAGCGAAGATATAACATGACAAATATATAAATGACCTATAAAAAACTCAGAGGAAATTTGTTCATTTTAAGGTCACTACAAAAAAATATCTTTGGAGATACAGTTCTTTAATATAAAACGCGGTTCTTCATATACATCCGTAAAACTTGCATGCAAATTCAATTTTTAATGCCCAGATATTACCTGTGTTGCTTGGATAGTGCATATTCCATGATTATGATTATTATTTATTATTATAGAGGGTTTATATAGCACCAACAGTTTCTGCAGCGCTTTATGATGGCTCATAGACATCCTTTAACGCAAAGTACTTTAACTTTCTGTGCCAAGTCCACATTTTGTTTATAGGAAAGCCGAGCCTTTCTTTCAGAACGATATGTACTTGTCAACATATATCACCATGATTTATCTAAAGACTTCACAAGTACATCCCCCGCCTCTCGGGGATATTTTGAGAGCTGTTAATTCTGCAATTAATTTTTTTTTATAAAACCGTTATATTGACTCTATTTTGGGCAAGGTCACAATAGGTGGGGGCTGTTTTCACTTTTAACAGCATATTCATTAAAATATATAAGAAAGATAAATGTATACATGGAAAGTCATTGTATAGTTATTTGCTGTCTATTGTAAAACGAGCTTTTATGCTTTTTATATAAAATAATAATAATATTAATATCAAAAGGTAATTCTGCTTAAATAATCTGTGTTGTATTTGTATGCAGTGATAAATTAGTGTGATGGGGCCCTGGTAGCGAAAGGATTAACACCTAATTATAGCCAAGGAAAAACTGTTTAATAGAATGAGAAAGAGGAAACATTTCAGCCAGGTTCTCATTTGTCTGTGATCCCATTTTTTAAATTTCCCCTAACTTCCTGTCCACGTGACACCAGCGCATAGGAATGCAGGGTGTGGTTGTCACCAGGATAGGAATGCACAGATTGCATTAAAAACACTGTCAGATTTTTCTCACCCTGTACTCCTCTAAAAATATGTTGTCCTCGTTGGGCTTTAAAGGCTCAATTGGAGTGGGGCTATCCTCATAGTTCAAGGGTTAACTGCTCATTTATGTCTAGGGGTATGGTGTGAAGCACTTGTAGTTACCTGATCCCCGCCCCCGACAGGCGGTCCTCTCTCCTATTCAGCTCATGGACTAACATTGTTGACCTACCTTTAAAAACACAAGTTTTCCCCTGCTTCAATACTTGCTAAATCACTGAAAAAGTATACAGCAAACTAAGGCAGAATTCCTAAACTACGTATACTGATGTACTTGCCATATTGTCTTCCTATCTTCATATATCACTAGACAGTGGGGACCCCTTGTATCTGTGGACCCTACAGAAGTCACATGACTGGAGCTGGACCCTTGCCTGTATGAACAAGGTAGGGATATTAGATTTTAAAGTATATCTAAACCCAAGAACACAAATGTAATATATCACAGCATACCAGCTCCTAGATGTGGTGGCTGCATTCGTTTTAGTTTTTGCAGGCTTTTTTCTCTTTATTTTCACCTGGCGCTCCTGCCAGTAACACACTTCCTGCCCTAGGCTGACAACGCCCACTCACCGTACTGTGTATATGAACGAGCAGATTTGGCACCCTAGAACAGGAAGTGTGTTAGGACTACAGAAAACCTCCTACTCTCTAGATTGCCAAAACAGGTACAGGTACAGTGTTCTGTAGTCCACAAAGAGAATTGGTAACAATGTAACTGATAAGAGAGCAGAGCAGGCTGAGAGCACCGGAAGTTATCAGCATGCAAGATTTTCAGCAGGTTTTTTTTCATTTTATATCTTAAAGAAGGGTACAAATTGTTATTAACCCTTGCAGTGGGGCTACCTAACTACTGCAAGGGTTAAGTGCTATTTTTTTTTTGCCTAGAGTCAAAATCATCATCTGATCCTTTGAGCCGGTCGGCTGTCACAGCGCTTCCTCCAGCCTGTCTCCTCCTCCGCTCAGCGTGGGAAAGTCCTATAGACTGTGTATAGAACGTGATGACTCAGGGACCTTAGACTGCTGCAGCGGAGGGGGAGAGAGGCTCCAGGGACCGGCCTAAGAGCAAGCTGGCTCTGAGAATCGGGTGAGTATAACTTTTTTTATTTTTGCCCCTAGACAAAAACGAGCTAGGGGTAGCCCCATTGCAAGGGTTAAAGGAGAACTATGAGGTGAGTGCAAATCACTCATCCTCATAGTTCAAGCCGACGTGTGACAATGAAACTG
Organism: Nanorana parkeri; assembly: GCF_000935625.1. NCBI lineage: Eukaryota > Metazoa > Chordata > Amphibia > Anura > Dicroglossidae > Nanorana > Nanorana parkeri. The sequence goes on from NW_017306989.1 coordinate 254,788, forward strand.
TCACACGTCGGTTTAATAGATCGGGAAGTGAGCGAACATGTACCGTCGCTCGCTCATTTCTCGATCTATCGCTGCAGAGAGCGGTGACTGTCAGGGATGTCCCCTCCACTGCTCCGATCCTCCAGCGCTGACTGAAGGAACAGACTGGGGAGGGGGCGGGTACAGCTGGCTCTGCCTCTAGTTAGGCAGAGCCAGCTGTCACTCACGCAGCTGGGTGGATCTTGACAGCATTGTCGGGATCCGTCCCAGCTGCGGCGGTCTCAGTATACCGCAAGCTGTAGCACCCTATATACTGAGCTTTGGGTCACGGGAGGATGCTAGTATATGTCTTCCCATCACCCTTAAGAGAACTATGGGGAAAAACACTTACCCCATGGTTCTCTTTTAATTTTATCGCTTTTCCAACTAGAGGGGAATATAGTTTGTAGGGATATCAATTTAGCGGGGGATGTATTCAATGGGAGGACTTCGGTTTTGCCTGTGTTGAGTTTATATCCCGACACCATAGAGTAGCTATGCAGTTCCGTTTGTAATGTCTGCAGTGACCGTTGAGGGGACGTCAAGGAAAGAAGAGGGGGACAGGTCCGATCCCTCCTGTGTGAGCTGGGAGTGTGTTGTAGCCTTCGGCCCTCCATGCTGGGTCCGGTGTTCCGGCAGCGCCATCTTGGCTGACAAGGTCTCCTGTGCGCCGCTCGGATCAAAAAACGATATGATCGTTTTCGGCGGTTTTTTTTTTTGCTTCGGCGGCTGCTTTGGCTTGGAGGATCTGCGGGGTCCATATTTGCCCATGTTGGCTAGTCGATGTGGCTGCTAGGCTGTAGGTTTAAGTGATCCCGGCGGAGCTGCTAGAAAACACGTCTGGTTCAGGCGGCCATCTAACCACGCCCCCATGGTTCTCTTTTAATGAGATTTGTACCCAGAGTTATTCTTTAACAGATATAACAAAACACTTTAAATGGTATTTTTAACAGACCTAAAAAGTGCAAATTAGAGAAGTTAATTTTTAGGGTTTATATACAAATTAGACTTCTTTCATGGAATGACTAATATCCAATTCTGCATAACATATTAGTACTTACCAATACAGGGAATACATATAAACATATGAAAACTTTTTGATTACTCCCTAAATAGTAATAATAATAATTCAAAAAAAGTGTTAGTTTTAAAAGCAATGATGAACCACACAAGGAATGCGAGCTATCTGATTTCATTTCATAAAGTAATAGAAGCTTTATATAAAGTAATTAGCTTATCGGTAAACCTTGCAGTGGTACGCAGGGATGTTATTTAACTTTAGTTAATATCAGTTTCAGACGCGTCTTTTATTGGAATTCCAGAGATGCGGAAAGTTCGGTTTTGTCTCCCCAGACACTATTTCCTACGAAGATTACAAGTTGCAGCCCAGAAACATATTAGATTTTCTGTACTTTAGTTTATTAGTAAATCAATACTCCGTATTTTGAAGGTATAACAGGAAGTTTGACTCAACAATGAAAACGGTGCTACAGAGAAACATAGGCTGGTGCATTGTCCAAACAGCCACTAACTTTATACGACAAACCGGTAAAAGTTTATTTAAAGTGACATTGAACCCTCAGATTTTTTTAACATAAAACAATACTGTAATGTGTCCTTACTGTAATCCATGGATGTTTCCCTTCTCTTTGCTGATCTTCCTTTTAAATCTTCTCTCTTCTCATGCTTGGGGAGAACTTCTCTTCGCAGCTGACTGCCTCTTCCTGTAGTGCTGGCTCAGATTGTGAACTTATACACAGACACCATGTATCCATTCCAGAGACAAGGCAGTCTGCTGCAAAACAGAAGTTCTCCCCCAGCATGAGAAGAGAGAAGGATCTAAAAGGAAGGGAAACTACCATGGATTACAGTAAGGCACACATTACAGTATTGTTTTATGTTAAAAAATCTGAGGGTTTAATGTCACTTTAAAGGACAAATGGGTTTTTATAGACATTTAAATGTTGTTTAGTTCCAGATGGATATTCGTAAGAATTGTATTAAATTCAGACATTCGGGAGACATTTTTAAAATAAATTCTTTATTTTAATTTTTTTGTACACAGTTTACACTCAACCGCTCTCTTGAGACCAAAGACAGCAACAATACAATCAAAACATACCATACGGAGAAACAAGCAGACGAGAACAATAAACAACAAAAAAACACATGAATACCAGCATTAGTTCCTAAACTGGATACTGGGAATGCTCTGAGGGATGTATACCTTGTACTCTCAGTGGACTGGTCCGGCAGAGCAAACGTCTCTATCTCCAAACCGGGTGGTCGGACGAGCTCTCAAGATCGAGAGTCATCCCCTTAAGCAATTCAGGGAAGAAAGAGGAAGTCTACAGCAAGATTAGAGATGGAAACCAGGTTGGACAACAGACAAAGGAGGAGACAGACTCAGCAGGGGTAGCGAAACGTATGCGGGCCCAGATGGTTATCAGATTGGTTATCAGATTAGCATAGCTGTAAATTCTGGGGAGTCCAAGAACTCTAACCCACATTTCAGAATTTAAATGAGCCCAAATGCAAAAGAATCTGAATGTTCCTTTTAACGAAAATTTGGAACAATCTGAATTTTCGTTCGAAAGTAAACCAAATCGGACATGTGACTGTCCTCGCCAATCAGATGGATCTGAAATCCGAATAACGAACCAAATCCAATTTCGGATCTGAAATGCAAAATACGAAAGAAATGTTTTGTGGGGTTACATGTCTAGTATTTTAGATTTGGGTGCTGTAAGTGGAACCACACTAAGACAGGACGTGTGCTACTGGCAGGATCACCAGGAGAAAATAAAGAAAAAAAAGCCAAAAAAAAAAGATAACGAATGCAGCCACTGCATCTAAGGATTGGTAAACTGCAACATTTAAAAGTTTTGTTTTGGGGTTTAGATACGCTTTAAGTCCCATATAAGAGCAATAAGGACCATAGAAGTATTTCCTGCTAGAGACGACGGTGTGTACAGAACCCATGGCTTATGGCACTGAAACCTTATCAGCTGTTTTATTAAGAGAATTTGCTCACCTAGAGCTAAAAACAAAGATTGAGTCAGTTTCTATAAATAAAATAAAATTCTTTAAATAGTTTTCACAGACCGAAATGTCAAGTATAATATATGCCGGCGGTGTAAGAAGAGGTGCAAGCAATTCTTCTGTTTAGGACAGTGAGCCTTTATGTATACATTAACCATTAGAGAGGACGCTGTTCAGCTGAATGTACCCGCCATAGTTCAGAGGGCTTTGTACCAAGTAAATAAATAAATATATTCATAAACGCGCCATTCCAATATTCGATGCGCAGTCTACACAACAACCCATATATACAAAAAAATAGGCCAGGCATTTGTAAAAAATTTATAATTTTTCTAGAAAGGTTCATGAAAACTGCAGAAACTCATAAAATATTGCATAATAATACAAGAATCTATATTTCCTTCTGGCATACCTTCAATATTGGTTTTATTAAGGTTTTCATTGTAATACTAAGAGAATGGCCCCAAACTCAGGGCTGTTGTTTAATTGAAGGTTGTAAATGCCAACTTGAGGCGTTTCTATGGTCCTAATTGACCAGGGGTGGGCAATTAATTTTTTCAAGGTGCCACATGAGAAACTGGGATGGCTGTGGAGGGCCAAGCCAATTAACGCATGGTACAGGGCAATGCACAGACCGTGCACTACAGTGTGGCAGGTGCATTGACTGGTACCCCAAATGCCCCTACTGACTGCAATGCGATCGACCACAATACCGTGCGTTACATCTGAGAGACGTAGTGCATGCAACATAGTGCACCAGCCCGCTGTATCGCACGGATAGGTGTGTTATGCAGAACTGTCCCCACATTGTATGACATACTACGTACTGTGTGTGCAACATTTCTTTTTTTCCTTTACAGGCCACAGATGGGAGCAAGCAGATGAAGCTGCAGGAGGAGGATGGAGGAGAAGGACAGAAGAGGAGCTGGGGGGAGGACATTTGTCACTGGTTGTTAGCAACCTATGTCTGCAGAGGAGGAGGACAACTGATATCATTGGTTGCTAGGTCAGCCCAGCAGTCCTAGCAACCAATGACTGCAAAGGAGGAGGGCAACTGATATCATTGGTTTCTAGGTCAGCCCAGCAGCCCTAGCAACCAATGACTCCAGAGGAGGAGGACCCATGATGTCACTGGTTGCTAGGATGCCAGCGGTCCTAGCAACCAACGACTAAAGAGGAACATGGTCCGGACACAGACTGATCACCGCAGCACTGGGCTATGGCTTGCAGTGGATGCACCATCCTTGGAGGCCGGCACATCCTTTAGCCAGCCATAAACGAGTGAAGGTTGGAGATCGGTCCATGTTGCACTCTTACAAGACAGCAGAGCCGGGTCCAAAGTATCTAATGCAGGAACAGTGATTGATGAAGCAACCCTACCTTCCTGGAGTTCAAAGTTCAAGGATTCAAGAAAATAGCACAAAGCTTGTTAAATGCTTTGCAAATGCTTTCTGAAAAATCTGCATTTCAGACTATTGCCTGTGTGGTTAGGGACTAAAACTATGTGTTCTGCATATACTGGGTTTGTACAAATGGAAGAAAACATCATAAATAAAATACACATCCAATACAGCAAATACAAAACATGACACACAATATAAAAATATAAATTAGATGCATACATATATATACTGTGCAAGTGTCTGAATTTGACTTATTATCAGCCTCTTGCACTATAGCAGAGCTCAGAGAGGTGGATGGAGAATCAGCACAAGGAGCGTATCTGGGGTGCTATAGTGCATGAGGCATACTGATAGGATGAGAGAGCATCACTCAGCTCATAAGTGTGCTGTTTCTCCTTTTACTGTCTAGTCACAGGGTGGGGGTGGAGAAGAGACCTGTAAGTGAAAGTAAAACTGCAGTAGAAAAAGATCAGGTTTCCTCCCCTGCAAGGCAGGACTGTGCCATGTGGATGAGCTGTGTAAATTTTAAGACCGGAGGGACATAAATAAATCCTTTAGCTGGTGGAACAGCTGCTATATATACATTTCATTTATGCATTTAAGAGTTTGCCTGGAATTTAACTTTAATCACACTTTTAGGTAGATCTTAGATACCTTGGTAACAGCCGTTTGCAGTCTAGTGTACAGTAGAGCTCAGAGAGGTGAAGGGAGAAGCAGCACAAGTAGCCAATCAGGTGTGCAGCAGTGCAAGGAAAATGCTGATAGCAGGAGACAGCGTCAGTGCATGAGGCATGCTGTTAAGAGAAGAGAGCAGAGTAACAGAGAGATGAGCTCATCAGTGTGCTGCTTCTCCTTTCTCCATCCAGTCGCAGAGTAGGGGAGGGTAGAAGACCTGTAAGTTCAGTCGAGTGTGTAGCAATTCATTTAGAACCTGCAGCCTAGACAAATGCAAACCATTAGGACCTGTGATACGCAGCCTCCCGTAAATCCTGGATATGGCAGCAGACATATGGCGACACTAGAGTTTCTCACCTCTAAAATCCAACAATATTAATTCAGCTGGTAGCGAGTTGCCACTTCTAATTGCCTTGCTAAAATAAAAGCAAAATCATCAAATTCAGAGATTTAATTGATTCAGTATAAAAATGTTAATGGGATGTTTTTTTGCAGGAGCGCGGTGTTTTAAGAACACCTTCATGACCGCAAGCACTTTTAATTTACAAGATAACAGCCATACCCGCTAATTAAGCTAGAACTCTGCCCAAAACCATTTTTAAAAAAAAAAGATACTTTGACATGCAGCGATTACGAAAAAACAAAGTTATTTGGCAAATCTGTGAGTATGTAGATCCATTTTCAGGAGGAATAGAAAATTAGAAAATGGCCGGTGCTATGCAGAGGCAGAACAATCACCATAGCGACCCAGGCAGCCGATATGGGGCCCGGGGCGCAGGGGGGCCCGGCCAGGACATCCCCCTGATGCTGTGCTATGGCATCCCAGGCTGGTGGCTGTCACTGGCAGTTGTGAGGAAGGACACGCCGCTGTTTAGATCACTGTCAGTGATCTGTGCAGCGGCACGTTCCTCCTCACAGCTGCAGAGTTAGTGACAGCCAGTAGCTGCAGAGGAGGAGATTGGGCCCGGCGTTGGCAGCGAAGGAGGAGGTGGGGCCCGATGATGGAAGAGTTGGGGCACAGCGACGGAGGAGGAGGCAGAGAGCGACAGGTGGCGGAGGGCTGACAGGTAAGAGGGTTTGACCAGCCTACCTGAGACCCTGCAGAGCCCACCATAGACAGTCTATGGTGGGCTCTGCAGGGTCACTCTCATATGGGTTGTTTGGGATATCAGGTGGGCGTAACTAGAAATCACAGGTCCCCAGACAAAATTTTGCTATGGGGCCCTGTGATTTCTAGTTACGCCCCTGGTGCTATGGTTATTCAAACTTTCTGAAGATGCTCCTTGCTGGACTGTTAGACCTGTAAGCCGGCAAAAAATCCTTTCGGATTTTTTGTTATTTGGTGTTTTCATTCATTTCGGATGTGATAGTATTTAGAAATGAATTCTTGTTGCAGCAAAGTGACATTAGGGGGAAAAAATTGCTTTTTTTTTAACAGTCTATTGAAACAATATAAAAAAAAGTGTGGGGTCTCCCCCACTTTATACCAGACCCTTTAGGTCTGGTAGGAATTTTAGGGGGACCACCAATGCCAAAACAAAACCATGGGGTTCCCATCAAAAGTCATACCAGTCCCTTTAGGTCTGGTAGGAATTTCAAGGGGAACCCCAACACAAAAAAAAACTCCAAGAAAGTGTGATCCCCCCTAAAATTGCTACCAGACCATTAATCCGAGCAGCAGCCAGGCAGAGTACCTTGTCCCTATGTCGATAAGGACAATGGCCTCTTTTCCACAACCCTGGCCCGGTGGTTGTGGGGGTCTGCGGGCAGGGGGGGGCTTATCTGACTTTGGGTGCCCCTTTCGCAACGGGGGCACCCAGATGCTGCCCACCCTCCTTGTGAATGAGTAAGTGGTAGTTGTTAGCAGCTTGGCCAATTAGCCAATAGTGCTGATTTACTAAAAGAGAATAATGTTCACCCAGCCTAGTGAAGTTGTGTTCTCTTCCAATATCCAATCGTGCCGGAGAATTATAAAACAAATTCCATTTCCTTTCAAGAGCCGCTTTATGCGTTGACCTCCTTTGGACCTCGATCCTTCCAGGCAGTATAATCTGATGATTGACATGAACACAGCTAAGTAGCTAAGTGGAACCACCTTGGCCAGTTAGTCAATGTTGCTGAATTTACTAAAATAGAATAAGGTTCACCTAGCCTGGTGAAGCTGTGTTCACCTCCAATAGCCAATCATGAGCAGGGGAAGTATTAAAAAAATCCTTTTTGATAGGATGATTGATATGAACACAGATAAGTAGCAACATAACTACCTTAGCCAATCCATTCTACCAGGGACATGCGGTCAGAGGAGGCAGATCCTCACCTAGAATTATGGAGGAAAAAGCTGTCAGCTTCAAGTCTGAAGCTGACAGCTTTTTCTCCATTCAGATCAGCATCTAACAGGTTACAGAGCAGGGAAATCCTCCCCGCTGTGTAACCTGTCATGGATGAAGTGCTGCCTGTTAATTACAGGCAGCGCTGCATCCGGCTTTTGACAGGTAGTTAGTAGGGGACAGGGAGACTCCTCCCTGTCTCCTCCTTCACACTAGCTTGGGGACAGGTTGGGGCTTCATCTGACGGGGGGCGTGGATTCTGCCGGCGGGGGTGGGATTTCGGATAGGGGTGTGGCTTCAGCCGACGGGGGCAGGGCGGGGAATGCCTCACCCGGAATATGAGGTACCGCATGTAACTGCATTCTACCACTGAGGTTTAGGCACCAGGCATATCGGAAGGCCTACAAACTAGGGATAAGAGAAATTGAGGCAAAAATTTGGAGATTTTAGAAAATTGTGGGTGAAATACATTGGACTCAGTTGGGAAGGTAAAATTAAGATTTGTTTAGTTGTTGTTAAAGGTGCACTGAGCTTTAACTAATTCCTAATGGTTGGGGAAGCTCCATACAACTATCTTGGATATTTAGCCAAAAAAGCAGTCCCTCATCAGTGGGTACCAAGCCTGGAATTCCGCTTTATATACCTGGATACTATTTGTATCATTCTGCTGCCATTCTGTCCCCGAACATAACACTTTTTTTTCTCTCGTCAAATCCATGTGCAGCTTGACTCAATAACAAAAGCTGCTTGCCATCAGATCCTCTACTGTTTGAACTGTGTTGTCTTTTGACTTTTGCAAGATGCCAAACCTTTTGCTATCAAACATGCTCATCAGATTAAAATGACTTGACCTGGTTCTACAGCTTCAATGTTATGTTTGTTTCCATTTGATGTCCAGAAATACACAACAAATAAGGAATGTCTCATATTCTTTTAGGCTTGCAGGAAATGTCTACATATTTTCTCAACACATCATTTAAACTACAAGCAGCCATGACACATTTCCAGGACTGTCATCGGAAAGCCAAGAGCTTTATCTCTTTTCTGGCTAACAAAACAAGCTTGGAAGAAGATAGAAAAAAAATCAAAATTAAAAAGCATATTTGCCGGCATTTACCTATATTATATTTATAAGGGAAGCCTGGAGAGTTAGCCCGTTTTTGTTTTTTGTTTTTTGGATACTCCAACAGTAAGATCTCCCTGTCCTATTTCCCAACTCTACTTCTGTCCACCTGGGAGTTTTGGATGTTCCAGTTCACCTTTGTGTGTTTCAGATCCTCCTGTTAAACACTGCCTGGCCCCCCAAAAAAAAAGTTACACACTTTAGTATTTTAATGGACCATCTTTAGCTTTGATTACGACATGCGTTTGGGGTAGCATCATTTTGATAAGCTCATGCAATGTCACAATATTTATTTCCATCCGGAGTTGCATTACTTTTTCACCAACATTTTGTAGTGATGATGTGAGTCGGACCACTGTGTAAAGTCTTCTCCAGCACATCCCAAAGATTCTCAATGGGTTTAAGTTCTGGACTCTGTGGTGGTCAATGCATGTGTAAAAAAGATGTCTCATGCTCTCTGAACCACAATTTGGGCCCGATGAATCCTGGCATTGTCATCTTGGAATATGTCCAACTGTGCAATCAGGGAATTAAAAATCTATTAATGGAAAAACCTGGTCATTCAGTATATTCAGGTAGGCAGCTCATTTTTGGGCACATAATGTTGCAGCACCTAGACTTGACCAACTAAAACAACCCCAGATCATAACACTGCCCGAAATCCAGATGGTGACTTATTTTTTTGGCCGGGCAGTGTTTAACCCATAATATATTACAAGAAACCTGGGGGTACTTGGGTTGATACACAACCAGTAGACCTAGTGGATGATCAAGGAGAAAAATAGAGAACAGAGCACAACAACCCGGTGTGTTTTCTGGCGAGAAGAACTTAGAAATATAAATAATAGCAATTGCACTCACAAATACTGGAAGAGTGTCAGTCGTAGCACATCTGAGTAGTAAGAAGTGCATCTCCCCAAGCATTGGGACAGGAATCTTCAAAGGCAGAAAGGTACACTAGCAACTGATAGGGAGATAACCCAGGTTTCCCTATATGCGATCCTCTATGTGATTTGGTATCGGAAATTAGAGCAATATGCGAAGGGAAAAGATGGGAAAGACCAGGGGCACCTGGTTATGTTAACCAACAATTTATTAGTTAAAAGCAGTGTTTGCACTTTGCAATGATATAGTAAATGGAGAAGGGCCCCTTACATTGGTCATTAGTTAGAGAAGGGCCTCCTTACATTGGTAGTCAGTGGTGAGGTGCCCTCTTACATTAGATGGCTAATGGCAAACTGCCCTCTTACATTGCTGGTCAGTGGAATGCCCCCTTTGGTAGTCAATAGGTAGAATGCACCCTTACATTGGTGGTCAGTACAGAGGTACCCCCTTATTTTGGTGGTCGGTGGGTACAATGCACCCTTACATTGGTGGCCAGTTGGAAGCATGCTTCTTTTACAGACAACCAAAATGATCATTGATGTCAGGGGTTTCTCAGTTGAAAGATGAGAGGCTTCAGTGGTTCCACACTAAGGGCAGGAAATCAATCTTCCACTATCACTACCACTGTTCAAGGAACCCCTAACAGCCTCTGGAGGAATCCTGGTTTAGAAACACTGTTCTAGATACCTACCCAACCTCTCCTGCTGCATAAAATATGAAGCACCTGAAATAAGGAGAACAGATACCCTATGATATCGGCCAACCACTCTTGATTTAAGTCTCTTGTGGCATTGAAAAATGGGAGTTACACTTTTTCTCAGGGTTTTAATTCAGTTTCAGAACAGTTCCCTCTTCATTGATCTTTGATTGATACACTATTTATGTGTCATATTAAAATCCACATATTAGATGTGTGACATCGAAACTCCTTTCCCCTTAATTGGAAAGCAATATTTGTCGAGGTAGATATTGATCTTGGCTGTTATATGATTTGTTAATTCCCTTAATTAGCAATGTAAATAATGTTTTAAATGTGCTTTTATTGGCCTTCCTCTTCAATCTGATCCAATTTATTTCACTTAATCTGCCCCTTTGCGTTTAATTTTCTTATTTAAAGGACAACTGTATCTCTAGTACAGTTGGGTGGTGGTGGTGCAGATCTGAGGGGCAGAGGGAGGCGCAAAGCACCTGTGTCCAGCATCTTGCCCAGCTCACTGATGTCACTGGTCGCCAGCCAGAGTGTCCTGCTCACCTCCTGGCAACCAGTGACGTCAGTGAGCTGTGCAGGACACCGTCCAGCACTTCACAGGTTGCTAAGTGCTCATAGCAACCTGGGATGCGCTGATCCACCAACCTAAAAAGATGCCTCATTAAAGTGAAGGCCCTGGCTCTAAGAACTGAGCAGTGGGAATTAGCAAATTGGTTTGGGCAAGTCAAAACAGCAAATCCTGGCAAATGAGACCGCTCGCTAAGAAGCAGCGGCAATACGGTAGCTTCACTGACATACTAGACTTGCTCTGGCTGGAGCTTGAATGTTAAAGTGATCCTATTAGTAAAATTCTGCTTCTGCAGACTCACCAGTAGGCATTTTATTTTTATTAGTGCAGGATTCAGTAGAATATTGCTAGAATATGTGGAATATTTCCAAAACTCCAGAATAGCCAAGAATGGAAACAAGAACTATGGCAGAGGCATCTCACTGCTGCGGTCTGTAACAGATATTCATACCGTCAGACTTCACCTGTAGCTGAAATAATAATTTTGCATGGACTGGCCCTTTAAAAAATCCTCAGTTTTTTTCACACCTACTCATAAACAATATTGTACATAAGAAAAGCAATAACAGCTCAGCTGCCACAGTGCCGTGGGCTGTTGTGTTATGCTGCTGATTTATTTATAAGTAGATTTGGAATTCCTCATTTGAATCTGGTTTGCTAGTTTTACAGAGTCAGGTGGTCTCCGAACAATGGTGCTCAGATCTAAAAACAAAACAAAGGGGAAACATATTTGTAATCATCATTGCTACCTCTATAACGGGGATTGAAGGGCATGTCTTCATGGCATTTGATTTTTTTTTGGTCTCGGACAAGCGATCGTAAAATGGTTTGGAATGGTTTGCAGGTAGAAAAGAAAACACATCAAAAATAGTATTTTTATTTTATTTATTACAGGTAGTTATATAGAACCATAAATGTATGCAGTGCTTCACATATTGTATATCCACATCAGCCCCTGGCCTTAAGGAGCTTATAGTCTACAGCAGGGGCGCCCACTATTTTTCATCTGGAGATCTACTTTTCAAATGACGAGCTCATTGAGATCTACCAACGAAAAAACACCTGCATTCAGGGGCGGGAGGGGGCGTGGGCTGTGCAGGCAGGCCCCTCGCCCACAGTGCGATCGCCTGCATTAGTGCCTGTGTTCCAGTCCAGTGCGATCTGCAAAAATGCTGCGGGCACTATTTTTGCAGATCGCACTGGACCGGAATAGGTCCCCTGTTGACTTCAAATTCTTATTTCAAGTTGATATAAAATGTTTTTGAGTCAAATTCAATTTTGGCGAATTGACTCATCACTAATCAGTAACTTCCGGAGAGCAGTGGATCACTCATATGACACATGCAAAATCAAAGCAGGCACAATCACAGCTAAAATAGGTAGTACTGCAATGCTGTTACTGCCTTTTCTCATTTACAAAGTATCAGCTAAACATATCTTTTAATGTACTATCCAGAGAGCTGCAACATGTGTTCATTCCACAACCTGCTGAGGACTTATTACCCAGCCCAGATGTTTTACCAGCTGCTGCTGTCCTATTCTTGTAGACAACCTAGTCACAGAGAAGGTTACAAAGTATTCCAGATCATCATCGGTCACATACTAACTCTTCTGCAGAGCAAGACAACTTGGGATTTTAATGACCACCAACCTTCTAATAAATATCATGTTGTGTCCATGGAGGGTCTTTACAAAGATGTTTGCCAACTTAAGTTTCGTAAGTTCTTTTGTGATGAATGTGCAAAAAAATATAAACAGAAAATTATGTCTGTAGTGCAAAGGATGCATACATGGTATAAAAGCAAAATGTTGCCCAGCATACTCACCAGCCGGTCTGCATTAAAAAACAAATTACACGGTCTAACTTCTAGGGTTAAAAACAGAGGTTTTAGTTGCACAACTTTTGCAAAATATGTGGAAGCTGCACTGCCTCACCAAGGTCCCACTGTGTAGTGTGGTCCTATCTCTAATCTATGAGAGCCTCCATCTTGGAGCATTTATATAGCACAGTATGAATTGGGTGCAGGTTCAGCAAGAGGTAGCCCATTCCTCCCTAAAGGCACACACCAGAAGCCCCGCACAGCACAACGGCAGCTGAAGCCCATAGTGGAATAGGGCTACCTACTTTTGAATCTGCACCCAATTCATCCTTTGCTATATATATGCTCCAAGATGGAGGCTCATTGATCAGAGTTAGGACCACATTACACAGAGGGACTTTGACAAGACAGTGTGGCTACCACATATTTTACAACAGTTGTGCAACTTAAACCTCTGTTTTTAGGGCTTGTTCACACATATACAGTGTTCCAGCGTGGTAAGCTGCTAGAACGCACCGTATGACTGTGGCTTCCCTGCATTCTGGGGCGGGAAGGGGCGTGGCGGTGCATTAAGGTCAATAGCACCACAGCCACACAACCCCTGGGCGCGGAGATGCGTATGGCCCTTAAACACCTCCCCACCCGGCTCTTAGCAACCTGGGGCACTCCGGCCAGAAAGGGGATGGCAGGCACACAGCACACATTGTGCAGCAGAGCCATGCCGCTATGCGTTACGTCATCACCCTAACCAATGCCGCCTGAGGCAGTAGCCTCAGGATGCCTCATTATAAGGGCCATAACGACATTTTATATTATGATAAAATAGTTTATGCTCTTGCCTATATTAACTCTTCAACCCTAATACAAACTTTAGCTTCATTAAACCTTTTTTTGTAGACCTACAAACTTCATCCCTTCTATACAGTTTTAACAAATGTGAAACTGGGATTTGTAACTGCATTGGGAACACAAGGTTTATTTCAGTCTGTAGCAGAAGTTCTGAGGGCAATAAATCTACACTGCTAAGATTAGACTTGTGCGCCATCAAAAAATGTGTTCCATTTCGGAACATCCGTTATTTCGTATTTCGTAATTCGTGTCCGAAATTCAATTCGGATTCGTACGAAATACGAATTTTCATTAGTTTCGGCACATTTTGGTAACTTTACGAACATTCGTTATGATGACGTTAAAAAGCAAAAATACATTTGTTAATATTGGAGTCGATGTGGTAGTTGTTTTTTTTATCCGAAATACGAATTCCGTTAACGGATTCTGGATTGAATTTCGTATTTCGGATAAAAAAAACTACCATCAACTCCAATATAAATGTACTTTGCTTTTTAACTTCAATATAACGAATGTTTGTAACGGAACGAAAATACGTCAACAGAATTTTGTTTTTCCTGACTGTTTTGTAATGCAACTGTCAGCAGCAGAAGAGAAAACCTCTGATTGGTCAATTCCGTTAACGGATTCCGTATCCGAATTTCGGATTTTGGATTTTTTAAAAAACTACCATCAACTCCAGTATATTAACAAATGTACTTTGCTTTTTAACTTCAATATAACGAATGTTTGTAACGGAACGAAAATACGTCAACAGAATTTTGTTTTTCCTGACTGTTTTGTAATGCAACTGTCAGCAGCAGAAGAGAAAACCTCTGATGATTGGTCAACCAAACGAAATACGAATTCCGTTAACGGATTCCGTATGCGAATTTCGTATTTCGTATTTTAAATAAACTACCATCAACTCCAGTATATTGACAAATGTACTTTGCTTTTTAACTTCAATATAACGAATGTTCGTAACGGAACGAAATTCCGTCAACGGAATTTCGTATTTCCTGCCTGTGTATTGTAATGCAACCCTCAGCAGCAGCGGATCCGTATTTCGGATTAAAAAAATAATCTTGTCATGTTGCTCAACCTATTTACAGGGGTAATATTAGTTCCTGTTTCAAAGAAATTCGGATCCACTATTCGTTAACGGAATTTCGTATTTCGGATATAATTAGGAAACTGCAATTCGGATTTCGGATGCTTCCGAATGTACGAATTTCAGGAAAATTCGTACGAATTTCGATTAGTAACGAAACGAATCACACATCTCTAGCTAAGATAGATGTAAGCAAAGCAAATGTTTCTTACTGCACAGAGGGAGATCTGTGACTAGGTGATCCCGAGGTTTGACTTCAGTCCTTCTAAACTGGAAACCTTATAGTTTTCCTAATCAGTCCCCCTAATGGGGCGCCCCTACCTAAGGCCCCATGGCAGCCACATGGGCTGCTATGGCTATTGTTATGCCAATAGTATTGGCTATACATGTGTGGACATACCATTTCGAAGCTGGGCATGGCTTACTTTTTTTTAGTTATGAATCAATATACAGTAATTTCTTTGCCTTGGCCAGTAGTTGATTGTGGGGGGGTGGGAGGGGGGTGCACAACATTGCTCTTGCACAGGGGCCCTTTAGAGTCTCTATCTACCACTGGCACTGTCCCCTTTTGGAAACTGGAGTGTTGGACCATACACAATTTAATTTAGGATGCTGTCACATAGGTATGGGGTATGCCTAATATTTTGTAAAAATGGACTTTCAGAACTATTTGCGTATGTTTGTTGCAGTGGCTGCAGTGTTCATGGGCCACTAATAGTGAGTAATGGGACCATATTATGTCTGCAGTGCAACAAGAGGGTTATTCTGACTTTGCCTTTTTATTTGCAACAAAGTGGGAAATTATAAAATGTAGACAAGCTGTTTAAAGGAAACTTGCCATGAAATATGAAGGCTGCAGTCTCTGGAGCTCTTAAATGCATGCGGACCACTTTGTAAGGGAAATTGTACTTTGCAAGTTAAAGTTACCTTAGCTCAGTGAATGAGGTAAAGTTCAGCTGGCTTCCATCTTCCAATGATGTACAAGTAAACATGCTTTTTTTTATTTCTCATGACTTGGTATTCTTTGCAAAGTGAATTTTCACCACAATCACTAAGCTATAGAAAAATTCCCTAGCAAAGTGAACAGCCTATTTGCCTTTTGTAAATCAACCCCTTGGGGTCACTGACCTGAAGCATGTATAGTGATAAGGAACTCTTTTTTCCTGGCCGATAGCTCTAGGGAACTCACACCATCTGAAAGAGGCCAGTAATGGGATCACCTGTATTTCATTTATAGCATTGCCTTTATTATTTTTTGGATGTTCATTCAGAACATTGAAGAAATAATAAAGCCAGCGCTAAAATGAACAAGCTTTGTTGTAACAATGAAACACTGACTCTATTACTCTGTTATAGAGCCAAAGTGATCCTGTTGGCTTCTTCTTTGAAGTTAACCTTAAGTCAACTGTCAACAATATGATCTCTGCTACTCTTTTTGTGTTTTTATGTTGCCTTTTTGTAAATAAACATTACGGCAGAACTTTCCAAAGAGGAGTGTGATGTCTCCCTAACCTCTTATTGACTTTGGCTTCCAAAATCAATTTCCTTTATTAGCTGATGAATCTCTTCAAAGACTTTCTGTACCGAATCTAGATAAATTATTTAAGCAGTAAATTGTTTTCACTGTTGCTGTTTTCCACCTTGATGATTTAATAGTAGACTACACAAAGGAATGGTTGTGGAACAAGGTCATCCTTTGTGTCCTTGGGAATTAAGAAACTGCAACTTTAAAATAAATGTGGAAAAAAGGATGAGAAGAAGGAAGGAAGGAAAGAAGGAAGGAAGGAAGGAAGGAACAAAGGAAGGAAGATGAAGAAGCCAGGAAGGGGGAGAGAAAGGAGGGAGGGAGCAAGGAAGTCAGAAAATAAGAAGGAAAGGAGGAACAACAGAAATGTTAAAGGTATAGGGAAGTAAAGTAAGCAAGGGATTTATAGGGGAGGAAGACAGGAAGGAAGAAGGAAGGGAGGATAGAAAGGAAATTGCAGAGGTTGTGCAGAAGGAATATAGGAAGGGCAGAAGGAAAAGGGAATTTGGAAAAAAGAAAGTCAAAAGTCAGGAAGGAAGAAAAATACAGAAGGTATAGCCTTACAGGAAAGTAAAGGAAGGAATGGAATGACAGGAGTTATAGAAAAAAAAAGTAAGGCGAGAAGAAGGGTAAGAAGCAAGACAAAAAGTGAGGAAGGAAGTAAAAAATGGGAAGGACAGGTGGTCTAGAAAAGGAAGTAAGAAAAGAACAAAGGAAGGGTGAAATTAAGAATAAAGGATGGGAGAAAAAATGGCAGGCATTAGGAAAGAAGGACGAAAGAATTACAGAAGGTATAGGAAAGTAAATGAAGGAAGGGAATGACCGGAGGTATAGCAAAAAAAAAGTAAGGGTGGAAGAAGGGTAGGAAGGAAGAAAAAAAGGAATGATGGGAGGAAGAAAGGAAAGAAGGAAATGACAGGTGGTATAGGAAACGAAGGAAGAAAGGAATGAAGGAAGGGTGCAATAAAGAAATATGGATGGGGGAAAGAATGTCAGGAATTAGGAATGAAAGACAAAGGAATTAGAGAAGGTATAGGGTAGTAAAAGAAGAATGGGAATGACAAGAGGTGTAGAAAAAAAAGTAAGGGGGAAGAAGGGTATGAAAGAAGAAAACAAAAAATGAAGGAAGAAAGGAAAGAAAGAAGGGAATGGCAGACGGTATAGTAAAGTAAGGATTAAAGGAACAAAGGGAAAGGCGCAATGAATAATTAAGGATGGGAGAAAAAAATGGCAGGAATTAGGAATGAGAATTAAGCAGTTAAGAAGGGCATAGGGAAGTTAAGAAACGAAGGGAATGACAGGAGGCATAAGAGAAGAAGGATGGAGGGAAGGAAAAGTAGGTAGGAGAAAGAAAAACAGTACATATGAAAGAAGGAGGGATGGAAGTAAATTACAGAAAGTATAGAAAAGAAAGGAAGGAAGGCCATAACAGGAGGTATAGGAAAGGAAGGCAGGAAAGAAGGACACGATGAGAGGAACGTGACATTATGTATTGGGTTAAACTTTTTTTTTGCAGTGTGTGAAGATGAATAGACTCAAAGAATATAGATGTACAGTCGCATATAATAAAACTTGGACGCAGATGATTATTTTGTACATGAAGGAGCCCCTGTAATATATCTAGCTTTCCGTGCCGATGACCTTCAGGCATGTAATGCATCTTCAGTAATCATGACAATAAAGATAAGGATGATGTGGGTATTTTTTTCCTATTATACCTTACAGGACACATGTACTAAGTATTCTTAAACAATCACAATTTATAGAGAAGCATTGTTTTATGATGTATACTGCATGACCACAGCAAGACAAGTATTCTCTAAAAGCATGCTCTTAGTGGAGACAATATGAACTTTAGCACTCCTCTCCCTGGCTCAGTTAGCAAGATATTTTCTTGTGCACCATTAGTGGTGTCACTTCCATGACAAGCTGTAAGGAAGGAAATCATATGAAATATAGGGTAAAAAAAAAAGAAACATAAGGAGGGTAGGAAGAAAGGTGGGAAAAAAGAAAAGAAGGAAGGAAGGAGTAAAATACAAATCTTTTATTTTTTACCGGTTCAAGTAAAACAGTTTTTCTGGTGTCAGACATTTTTAAAACATGGCAAATGGGCACTTGGTGCCTCAAAATGAATAGAATCACTCTTCTATGAGAACAGCTCTTTCCTCGGGAAGTTGGACTGCTCGTAATAATGCACTTGAAAGTTGAGCTGGTAGTCCAATAGCCCCCCGTGTGACAAGCAGCCCTAAAAATAACCCCACACCCATGCCAGGTGATTAGTATTAAATGTGCTTATGGGTCTTGCTTATTAGTGACCAGCCAGTAGAACTCTGTCAATGGGAGGTGCATGGGCAGTTTAAATAGCAAACCTTAAAATTATTTCAGTGGTTATTAGACCAATCCACTCTCATGAATAAACTCATGGAAATAAAAAATAATGATAACACCGAATAATAAAAATTACATTTACTAAAATAAAATATAATAAAAGAAAAAAATCAGGATTGTTTGCTAAAATAGCAGACAGACACAAAGTTCTAATGAGTATCTGGCTGCAATGTGCTAGAGTCACACACTTAAAATAAAAAATAAATAAATGTCAGAAAAGTGTCCCAATTCCTTATCTCAATACTCGTTCCAGGTTAGGAACTGAGACAACACTGAAGCCAAATCACCAGGATAATAGCCAGAGAACTAACATTCTCGGGAGAGGTCATATACAGTATATTCTAACATGATAGGTACACATGAATGTATCGGTTTTCATCTCCCTTCCTAGTGACAGTCCAGCTCCAACCATGCTAATGTTGTTGACACAGGAGGATGTGAAAATCTGTTAGAAGAGAACTAAAGTCAAACTTTTTTGGGCTTTAGTCCTCTTTTGGGTCAAAAGTGTATATTTATCAACCTACTCCTGTTACCCAAAGTCAGCATCTAGCAGGCTACTGCCCGCTATTGACTGATAGCACAGAGCCGCGCTGCATCAGGGAAAGATCCTTACAATATTGTCCCGGTGCCTGATTGACAGCTGGCTCTGCCTCTCTAGAGCCAAAGCCAGCTGTGCCCACCCCCTTCCCTGTCTGTCCCTGTAATGATCACTGGAGGAACAGAGAGAGGGGTGAATCCCTGCAGGGAGCAGTGATTGACAGTCACTGCTCTCTGCAGGAGGGAAGGCTGTGAGCTGAGCGATCAGCGGATTGTGATCGATCAGCCCTCGACATGTAGAACCTCTAAGTTTTACTCTCCAAATACTTCTCATTTAATGTGATATAGCTTTGTGTTAGAGCCACCCAGTTTATAGGGGAGACAAATGGAACTCTGTTCCCTTCCACTCCACACTACCCTGCTGTGAGTAAGGCTTCACTATCCGCTTCAGAAACTACAAACCACATGGCCAATTCCATGCTTTGTTTTTTTTTTCCTTGCACTCCCGCTGCTGGAAGTTGGCACTTAATAGTGGGGGTCACAAAACCATTAGGGGAATCATATATTGTATTTTTTATATAAATTCTCAGTTTTATAGCCAGTTTATTGGAATAAAGGCAATGCAAGCACTTATCTATCAGAGATGAGAAGAAGGCAGGGTCACTGCTAATGTTCCCTGTAACTGAAAGAAGACAGCGCTTTGTACTTAACTCTTCAAACGATTATTGCAGTCATCACACCCTAACTCAGAAAGCATTGAATGTAATACAGAGAGAGCTTTATTAACAGTTCTTGGCAAAATGTACGACACATTGGGCAGAGGACTCTTCATCATCCACTCAAGTACATTTTAGTACATCAGAAAACAGTAACACCAAGGTATAAACAACCATGAACTTCTTTAACTTCAACGGAATTGTGCAGTATTCAGCAAGTGAACCACATTCGAGACATGAGTCACATTTTCAGTGCAGGCAGAGTAGGTAATGCAGCACTCTTGATAATGATAGAATCGCTTAAAGCGATTGAAACACTTCTTTTAAAAAAGCTCACCGGTGGAGTTTTGAAATTAGGCTGACAATGGGAGTACCAGCCGTGGTCACTGATGTAAAACCGGACACAAACATGGCTATCTGGCCCTTTCATGGCAGGAACAGTTGTCCGTTGGCAAAACGAAGAGCACCCAACAAATGCATGGTCAAAGCTTGTTGTGTTAAAGGAAGTGAAATAAGTATCATTTTATGGCAAAGACTGAATACAGTTATTGCATTGATCGTGTTTGCAGGTTTTGCATCGAATGTTATAATCTACTATATACCATTTATCACAATGTTATGGGGAAAAAAATCACACGTTTGTGAAAAAAGAAAAAGATAAATAAACACACAAGTAAATAAAATATAAAATATGTCTATTTATAAACGCACACTGGCTATTTTATCTATTTACTATTTTCTTTTTATCATCTGATGTTAATTTGCATTTCGATCTGCTGCCTGATGTGCACATGCTTGTTTCAGGTCAGTCACTTACTATGTAGTAAAGCAAAAATATAGACTAACAGTTCCGCAGACTGCACCTCAGTCATTAAATATCATCTATGACAATTCCCATATCTCATATCCCAAAAGGTTTCGTTTGAATATGAGCAACATCCATCTTTTTTTAAAGAGAGCCGCTCGTGTCCCCTTCCGCAGCATCTGCTTTGTTAACAAATTTTGGGAGACCTTTTAGTTGCCATGGAAACCTAGCTCATCGTATTCAACCCTGATCCTAAAAATCATAAACAAAATGTAACGTCGGCTGAGTGATAAGAATATCTTTTTTTTTTCTCTTGTAATTAGGATTTTTTTTTAGTGCTAGCATCTTTTCCTTGTCTTGTAATTACTTATGTTGCTAAGCTCATTAAACCCGGTTGTGTCATTAAATCTTAAGTTGGAATATTTGTGAATCTCTGAGATTAACTTTTAAACAAATACTGTAAAACAGAAAATTGACACGTGATACTAAATTAACAACAACTGATTTTATTTTTCTCCTTTGGCCTAATTACTAGAAATAAGCAAATTTGACTCTGTTAAAGGATAATGTACCCTTTTATTAAAGTAAGCCTGAGATACTTGGAGCTGTCACAGCTGACCTGCTGAAATTACAGAAATCAACGAAGCTCTTTCTTCCATAATACAATTATACATGTATTTTATGTATTTATGTATTTAATTATTTATTTTATTATGTTTTTATTTATTTTTTTTGTTCATTTATTTATTTGTAATTTTTTTTTTTTAATGCCAGCAGTGTAAGCACCTGAATTTGTCTTGATACCAGCCTCTTGTAGTTCACTGTTCAGCACAGCTCAGACTAGAGGAGGGAGAAGCAGCACCAGGAGCCAGTCAGTTCTGCTCCAGTGCAAGGAGCATGCTGGTTGGAGGAGAGAGTAATATGATGGAAAGATGTTTCTTAAAGTGACATTAAACCCTCAGATTTTTTAACATAAAACAATACTGTAATGTGCGCCTTACTGTAATCCATGGTAGTTTCCCTTCTCTTTGCTGCTCTTACTTTTAAATCTGTATCTGTTCTCATGCTGTGCAGAACTTCTGTTTTGCAGCAGACTGCCTTGTCTCTGAAATGGATACATGGTGTCTGTGTGTACGTTTGCAACCTGAGCCAGCACTACAGGAAGAGGCACTCAGCTGCAAAGGGAAGTTCTCCCCCAGCATGAGAAGACATGAGGATTTAAAAGGAAGATCAGCAAAGAGAAGGGAAACTACCATGGATTACAGTAAGGCACACATTACAGTATTGTTTTATGTTAAAAAATCTGAGGGTTTAATGTCACTTTAACTGCAGCTGAGAAAACTCAGGTTTAGTGCCGTGCCAGGCAGGGCTCTGCTGTGTGACAAAGCTGAATGGACATGAATACAAACCCAAATGTGTGAGATACAACAGGTTCCTTAAAGAACTTCGGAGCACAATATGTTTCACCCTTGCTGTTGGGCCACCACCGCACTGCAAGGTTTAAGTTCTCATTGATGTCTAGGTACAAAAAAACTCACCTGATCTTTAGATCTAGCTGGCTGTGACAGCTTTCCCTCCAGCCTGTCTCCTCCTCCGCTGCAGTGATGCTACGTCCTTCTGTATACTCACGTCCTATACACTGTATAGAAAGTGATGACTCGAGGATCCTGGAGGGGAGGGGAGTGAGGCAGAAGGGACTGGCTTAAGAACAAGCCGGCTCCCAGGATCATGTGAATGTAACTTTATTTTTTTACATAGACAAAAGAGAGCAGTTAACACTTGCAGTGCAGGAGGAGCCTAACTGCAAGCAGGTGCGTTCCTATAATGAGGCAGCATCATATGGGGGGCATCGGGTGCAGGGGGTGACAGCATGAGTGACTAAAATCACCCCCCTTCCACACTGACATCTCGGCCACCCGCTGCCTCCTGCAACCTGCCACCTCCTGCTCGGCTCTCTGTTGCCTGTCTTTCAACTGACAGCTCAGCCCTGGCTCCTGGCCGCCTCAGGCAGTGAAACATGTAGGGATGTCTCTGACTGCAAGGGTTAAGAAATGTTTTCATCGGAGTTCTGCATTAAATGTTTTTTTTTTATCTGTGTATTTACCTGTTTGGTTAGCAGTCTACTTTAAATATAATGGAATGTATCTTCTAATAAAATAACAAACACACAATGGTTTAATAAAACACGATAGTACTTGACGACAGAAAATGTAGTATAATAAAAAAAAAAGTGTGATTGTACACTACAATCAGTTAGCAGCAGAAACTATGGAAATTCACAAAGACGATACATTTCCAGGGAGAGAGCCTGAAAAACCGGAGACGTCCCTGCATATCATTAACTGTGCGCAGGTTCTTTAATTTTCTGAAGAAAAAAAACTTTGTTCCACCTTCAGAACGTCTACGGAATACAAGAATGTCTGGCTGCCCCATGAATGAATACAGAATGTCTGGCTGCCCCATTAATTTAATAACTATGGGATGAAATCAAACGCATTTTTGAATATTATTTCCTCCACTCTCATTGCCTGCAGCAGCTGTCTGCCGTAATTTTGTGTTTATTTTGTACATTAGAAGGTTTGCACAGTGGTCTTACATAATTCACTGCCCCAGGGTGTGACTCCACTCCAGCAACAAAATCTAACTAAGTAAATTAGAGCACGAGGAGACATAAATTCGGAATTTGGACAACCAGTTAGTACCCAGGCAGTACTTCTGTTCTGTCTACTTTTAGTCCCTATTCACATATAGGGAGGGGTGTTGCTAGCCGTTTTGCTGCCTGAGGCAACGGGGAAGGCGGCGACCCACTGAGCTTCTGGCAAGCAGTGACGTCACTGGTTGCCAGGAGTTTGGTGGGACGCTCTTGCTGGTGTCCTGTCGGGATCCTGACAACCAGGGGTGTCACTGTTTGTCAGGAGCTTTTGGGTCCCCCGGCTAACTCTCTGAAGTGAAGTATGTATCCAAATTGGAGGAGAGAGTAATATGATGGAAAGATGTTTCTTAAAGTGACATTAAACCCTCAGATTTTTTAACATAAAACAATACTGTAATGTGCGCCTTACTGTAATCCATGGTAGTTTCCCTTCTCTTTGCTGCTCTTACTTTTAAATCTGTATCTGTTCTCATGCTGTGCAGAACTTCTGTTTTGCAGCAGACTGCCTTGTCTCTGAAATGGATACATGGTGTCTGTGTGTACGTTTGCAACCTGAGCCAGCACTACAGGAAGAGGCACTCAGCTGCAAAGGGAAGTTCTCCCCCAGCATGAGAAGACATGAGGATTTAAAAGGAAGATCAGCAAAGAGAAGGGAAACTACCATGGATTACAGTAAGGCACACATTACAGTATTGTTTTATGTTAAAAAATCTGAGGGTTTAATGTCACTTTAACTGCAGCTGAGAAAACTCAGGTTTAGTGCCGTGCCAGGCAGGGCTCTGCTGTGTGACAAAGCTGAATGGACATGAATACAAACCCAAATGTGTGAGATACAACAGGTTCCTTAAAGAACTTCGGAGCACAATATGTTTCACCCTTGCTGTTGGGCCACCACCGCACTGCAAGGGTTAAGTTCTCATTGATGTCTAGGTACAAAAAAACTCACCTGATCTTTAGATCTAGCTGGCTGTGACAGCTTTCCCTCCAGCCTGTCTCCTCCTCCGCTGCAGTGATGCTACGTCCTTCTGTATACTCACGTCCTATACACTGTATAGAAAGTGATGACTCGAGGATCCTGGAGGGGAGGGGAGTGAGGCAGAAGGGACTGGCTTAAGAACAAGCCGGCTCCCAGGATCATGTGAATGTAACTTTATTTTTTTACATAGACAAAAGAGAGCAGTTAACACTTGCAGTGCAGGAGGAGCCTAACTGCAAGCAGGTGCGTTCCTATAATGAGGCAGCATCATATGGGGGGCATCGGGTGCAGGGGGTGACAGCATGAGTGACTAAAATC
Organism: Nanorana parkeri; assembly: GCF_000935625.1. Lineage (NCBI taxonomy): Eukaryota > Metazoa > Chordata > Amphibia > Anura > Dicroglossidae > Nanorana > Nanorana parkeri. The sequence goes on from NW_017306989.1 coordinate 279,218, forward strand.
ACCCCCCTTCCACACTGACATCTCGGCCACCCGCTGCCTCCTGCAACCTGCCACCTCCTGCTCGGCTCTCTGTTGCCTGTCTTTCAACTGACAGCTCAGCCCTGGCTCCTGGCCGCCTCAGGCAGTGAAACATGTAGGGATGTCTCTGACTGCAAGGGTTAAGAAATGTTTTCATCGGAGTTCTGCATTAAATGTTTTTTTTTTATCTGTGTATTTACCTGTTTGGTTAGCAGTCTACTTTAAATATAATGGAATGTATCTTCTAATAAAATAACAAACACACAATGGTTTAATAAAACACGATAGTACTTGACGACAGAAAATGTAGTATAATAAAAAAAAAAGTGTGATTGTACACTACAATCAGTTAGCAGCAGAAACTATGGAAATTCACAAAGACGATACATTTCCAGGGAGAGAGCCTGAAAAACCGGAGACGTCCCTGCATATCATTAACTGTGCGCAGGTTCTTTAATTTTCTGAAGAAAAAAAACTTTGTTCCACCTTCAGAACGTCTACGGAATACAAGAATGTCTGGCTGCCCCATGAATGAATACAGAATGTCTGGCTGCCCCATTAATTTAATAACTATGGGATGAAATCAAACGCATTTTTGAATATTATTTCCTCCACTCTCATTGCCTGCAGCAGCTGTCTGCCGTAATTTTGTGTTTATTTTGTACATTAGAAGGTTTGCACAGTGGTCTTACATAATTCACTGCCCCAGGGTGTGACTCCACTCCAGCAACAAAATCTAACTAAGTAAATTAGAGCACGAGGAGACATAAATTCGGAATTTGGACAACCAGTTAGTACCCAGGCAGTACTTCTGTTCTGTCTACTTTTAGTCCCTATTCACATATAGGGAGGGGTGTTGCTAGCCGTTTTGCTGCCTGAGGCAACGGGGAAGGCGGCGACCCACTGAGCTTCTGGCAAGCAGTGACGTCACTGGTTGCCAGGAGTTTGGTGGGACGCTCTTGCTGGTGTCCTGTCGGGATCCTGACAACCAGGGGTGTCACTGTTTGTCAGGAGCTTTTGGGTCCCCCGGCTAACTCTCTGAAGTGAAGTATGTATCCAAACAGAGAGCAGTAGAGCTGTCAACATAGTCAGCACAATACTAGGGAGAAGTGCTGTAGACAGTCCTGATTCATTTTGCTGCCTGAGACTGGAGGGGTTGCTGGTGGAGAGTGACATCACTGCCCAGGCGTGCAGGAGTGACATCATTGGTTGGCAGGAGCTGGGTGGGGAGAGCATCCCAGGTTGCTAAGAGCTGGGTGGAAAGTTATGTATGGCCCTTAGACATCTCCGCCCCCCCCCCGGCCTTTAGCAACCTGGGACACTCTGGCCAAAAAAGGAGCACACTGCAAACATTTTGCAGTCATGCTGCTCTGCCTGCTGCCCTCCCACGTGACCCAAAGCAACAGCCTCAGGCTGCCTCATTATAGTCCCTGCACCTAAGCATTTTAAAGCTAAAAGGGTTAAGCACTGCAATGCCCAAACAGAGGAAATCCATTGTTACCAATGGCCCCTGTTCACATGAGGTGAGATGTGGTTCAGAAAAATGGCGCATGACTGCATTTTTTTCAAACCACAACTCATATCAAGGCAGCCTTGTGGTGTGAACAATTGTTTTCTATGCGCCCTTGTGGTGATTGGCATTGATTAGGTGATCACACAGGCCCCATTTACACTTGCTGCGCATGGAAACTGGTGATGCATTTTGACACTTTTTGCAGCATCTGTCATGTCAGCATAGGGCATTCATTTCACTGGGCTTCCCTACGTGTAGCAAACGCAGCAAAGGAGCTTATACAGCAGTTTGAGACGCAAGCTTTGCGTGTGTTTTTACCCGTGCATGCTCACGCGTTTTTAATACCTTAATGTGTACCAAGATGGGTGTTTTGCTTCCCAAGTTTGGGGTGCCGTTAACAAATAATGGCGCAGCAAGCACAACACTCACCTTTTGCTTTTCACCCATTCAGCGGGTGTGAATGATGCCTAAGCCTTAGTTATACTTTAAACTGAAAATGAGGAGCACTGGAAGTGAGCAAAGACATCATTAAAATGCATCAAATCCCATCGCAGGCTCTCTCAAGAGGGGCAACATTAGGTGAACATTTAGAGTTGTCAGTGTCATCTGTAATAGGATATTTTGGATTCAGAGATGTAGAAACAAATTAGTTGCATGTAATTATTTGTTCTTCATGTGTAAGTACAAACCAGGTGCGCATAAAACAGGGTAATTAATCTCAAATAAACTGGGACCCGAGTAATTATTAATTGTGATATTAAGGGATTGGTCTTTTATGAATAACTTAACCAATATTAATGATGCCTGAGTAGATTTTCAGCATCTGTAAAATGTTTCATCTGCAATTAACGCTTTGCGTGTTGCAGTGTGAATGACTAATAGCTGTGGAATTAAAGGATCTGAAACTCCATTGGCCTTTGGTACTTTCACAGAAAGGCTGGCACTTTTTTGGGCCACATGTTGCCCTCTTGCTCCATCCCTGCTGCCTGCAAATAGTTTGGGATTCTTAAGATAATAAGGCAACAAACAGATCATTATTTTTCTCTGTGTGATCAGTCTCCTGAGGCTTTTTCACTTTGCTGCCGGGCCGTTTGCAGCTCTCTGATATCAATACGTACAATGCAGGACCAGCAGTCCTGCACTGTAGGCAAGGATAGCAAGGGCCTGCCCACATTCCGTAGCATTGCATGGCGGAGGAGAGCATTGGCTGCTCGGAAACAAAGAATAAATATTTATGCTTACTCCTTTCTCCCCTAACCAAACAAACATTTTACCCTTGCATTGCAAGGGACAGGGGGGACCCCCTTCATGGGTAAATTTTACATTTACATTCAGTATACAGTCTGGACAGTTCTCATTTCTTTTTCTGGGGGATGGAGAGGGCTAACAGTAAGCATTGAATTTGCATTGTACATGGGGAGGCCAATAACATGGGGAGGCCAATAAGTTCTTACCCTCACCAAGATCTAGATGTGCTAGGGATCTGAAATTTAGTCCACTGACTCTTCCTTCACTACATATCCATCTCCTATGGTTACATGCTTTTCACATCTGTGGAACATACCATTAATACCATCTGCGTAGAAGTATGCAGATTTGGAGGAAAATCAGCTATCAACTTCAGTAATGACTGCCTCATCATTGTGGAAACGTCTTCCCCGTAAATGTTTCTTCAGATTTGGAAACAGGAAGAAGTCTGAAGGTTCCAGGTCAGGTGAGTAAGGTGGATGGAGCAGAGACTCATAGCCACAATCGCTGACATCTCTTCATGGATTATTTGGGCAGATTTCCCTTGAAGATGGAGGAACCAAATCACGGCTAGGTATTCAACTTTGTCCAGCATGACACCTACTCCATTTCTCTTGGCTCTAACTATAATTCACCTTGACCTACAAAAACAAAAATTGGCATGCATATTACTAAGATATCCACCTATAAACCTGCAATATTTCAGATCCATAGCACATCTAGATCATGGTGAGGGTAAGAATGTATTGCCCTCCATTACATTTTTTTATATTCATATTGCTTTTTATCATACATTAACCCATCAGAAGGTTATTAAACAAAACAATCCAGTATGACACTCAATAGTTTGTAAAGGTTTTTGAAACCTTAAGACACCTGTAGAATGTATACTTTTGTGTTCTGCTTTTGAGGGCTTAAGGCAAGTTTTTGGTAACAGATAATAATAGCTGCCCCTCACAATTCAGTAGATTGACCTGGGGCAGAATAGGCAGATAAGGAGTTCTGAACTTTGTTGATCAGATTATTACTTATGGCTCAGTAAATCAGAAAGTATTGAAGCCAGAGAGTCAGCATGACCTCCAGAGAACCAGAAATTTTAGAAGCTGATCAGCAATGGCAACCCCATACTTTTCTTTTTACAAATTTACTATAACAGTTGTTGAGATAAGATATTAGCCACACAGGCAGTGAATTGTTTTCAATTGGTCAGCTGACTCATAGGGGGTGATTTACTAACCTAAACACACGCACGCACCAGGTGCGTGTGATTTTCACACAGCAAAATGTATTTATCAACCAAAAAGTCTCTAAAAGCATATTTCCACTAATGCCATATATGGAAAAATCATGCACATGATGCATATATAATGCTGCTTCACAGTTTAGACAATAATGGTTAGCTCATGCATTTACATTCCTGCATTCATCAACGCAAGCAACATAACATAGAGCTAATTTACACAACATCACCTTGTAATTCATGCTTGGCTTTGCACAACACATCTGCTGGGTGTGTACACACTACAAAGGTGTTTAGATTCCACCCATAGATCATGCTGGGAGGGAACACACTACAGAGGTGTATACATGTTCGTGGTGTGTTTATAAGGTTAGTAAATCAACCCCATAGACTTGCATTGGGAGAAAGAACAGTTGAGTGGACCTTGTAGTACAATGCAAGGCCTGCTCAAATTGTCTGGGCCCTTCCCTCTTTACAAATCACTTACTGTTAGTAGGTAAAATTGTGCCTGTAAAAGAAAAAGTTTTATTAATACTTACCTTACCCCCTTTTTCTGCATTGCAGGGCGTGACTTTAACGCTCTTTCTGGAAGATTCCTGGAGCCAGTGAAAAGTCAGGACAAGATACTTCAGTCCATTGCAAGAGTTTCTTCTCACAAGATTCTAGCTGCTCTGCATTCCCCATAGTCTCTCTGGAAGGAGTGTGACCTCATCCCCGCCTAGATGATGTGGGCAGAAACCTTTTTCTTTACAGGTTCCTTTTACACTTACGAACAGAAGCTGATTTGTGAAAGAAGAGGGAACCCAGGCAGTGTATGTGGAGCTTGCATTTTAATGCAAGTTCCACTTTTTAACTTTTGTGCATTACTGGTAAGCAGGAAGCAGGGTCTGTATATGTAATGAGCAAATATGGCTGCCCATTCAATTAATTGCCCCCACACTGCTAGAATGCAAGGCTGTTTTGATCAGACAACGTTCCTGCACTTCATGATGGTGAAAAGATGGCCTACACATTCCTGTTCGCCTTTAAGGAATCCCTTCAAATAGCAGTGAGGGGGGCTGTTAGAACGGATTGGCAGTTAGAACGGATTGGCATTCAGTCTCGGCATGGGCACAGTTACCTGTAGGCACCTCCAGGCACCTGTACTTTATACCTGTTAGCAACTTTTTCCATTGTTAAAGTCACAGAATCACATTCAAAAGAAAGTTGAAGAAAGTAGCTTCCGTATCTCCACTGTTACAGGATCACTTTAAATTGCCGGACATTACAACTCCATAGGTCTTGTTTCCTACACAAGATATTAAATATTAGACATGTGCGATTTGTTTCGTTCCGAATCGAAATTCGGACGAATTTTCGGAAATTCGGACATTTGGATGTATCCGAATTCCGAATTACAGACATAACGAATGCAAACGAATCCGAATTTCCATTTCCGAAATTCGGTAGCGTTCGTACGAACGTTCGTTTCGTTTTCTGTTCTTATTCGTTTCTTATTCGTTTCTTATTCGTTTCGTTCGTTGGAGCAAAGTGACATTAGAGGAGAAAATTTTTTTCCCCCTCAAATGTCACTTTTGCTGCAAACGAACGAAATGAATAAGAAACGAATAAGAACAGAAAACAAAACGAACATTCGTACTAACGCTACCGAATTTCGTCCGAATCCGAATTCCGAATCCGAATTGACTTTCACACCCGAATCCTGAAAAACGAAATAACACAAATCCGAATTTAAAACGAAACTAAACTAAACGAATTTTTTGGCAGTGCACATGTCTATTAAATATATCTTGCTAAATACTAAATTAATCATTTGTAGGTTGATCTGACTTTCTTGGCCAGATTTAGCATAGCCTATAATTTTATGCAGATTAAGCCTATTAGGGATTCTATATTTGGACCCAGTAGATACAATTCTATTTTCGACCATGCTTTAGCAACGTCAAGAACAAGGCTGGTGTATTGTGTGCCTGAACTGAACTAAATACCACCAATACTGTAATTGCAGTGCTAGGAATTACTAATGTACAGGCTGATTTTAAAAATGGAAGAGAAGTGTGTTTCCCAGAGCAACCAATCGCATTGCAGCTGTACTTTTTTGTTGTGCAGTTTTTACAATGAACAGTTACAGCTGAACTTTTGGCAGGTGTAATGATCCAAATTAACACAACACTGTATTCATTAATACATCATTACATGTATTTTTTTTTTTCAAGCGTTGGAAGTACCTACATTTTACTTGGTATCAGCCTTCTTCAGTCCCTGTACAGCAGAGTTCAGGCTGGGGGAGGAAGAAGGAGCATTAGAACCCAATCAATTCTTGTGCTCACAAGGCACATGGTGATAAGATGAGAAAGATGTGCTCATCACTTTGCTGCTCCTCCACCATCTATTCGCAGGCAGAGAATGAGGGGTATGATAGCTTTGACTCAGAGACAACCGGCTGAATGATGCAGGACATTGTTCTACTAGGAAGATGAGGGACATCTGGTTGTATTAAGGAAGTACTGCGTGGGAAGCTCCAGTTTGAATGTAACTGATGCAGCCGCCAACATTTTTCCGTTTTTAAAGTATTAAACTCTCAAATTTTTTTTTGCAATAATCAATCCAAATCAAACAAATATCCATTGCCCAGCAAAGTATTTATTTCCATTTTGCCCAAACACTTACAGTCATCATGTTTCCAAACAGCTCCAACTCTCTCAGCTCCACTTCCCTGAACTTCCTTACCGGTACAAGATCACAAGGGACAGAGCAGTCTCCAGGAGAGGGAGGAGTGGAGAGCAGAGAAGTGTGTGGCCTTGCAGACACAAAATCTGGAGCAGCTGTGCATGGCAACCAATCAACGTCTCACTTCAGTTTGTTCATTTAAGATTTGAAAATAAAAGAGAGGAGCTGATTGGTTGTCATGCACAGCTACTTCAGTTTTGCTAAATTACCTACAGACAGCTTACTAGCGCACACAAGTGGGGCTCCAGTGTCGGAACTATCGCCATAGTGACCCAGGCAGCCATTATGGGGCCCGGGGCAAAGGGGGCCCGGGCCAGGATGAGGAACAAAGGGGTCCCCCTGATGCTGTGCCTGGGTTGCTATGGCCAAAAGTCCAAATATCCCATCGCACTCCTGACCAGAGAATGCCCAATGTATCAGGGCGGGTGCAGCAGCAACAACGGATGCGTCCGTCAAAACATACAAAAAAATAATAAAGTCACCGGCACTCCAAATGATCAAGTCAATAAGTTTATTGACCCAAGTGATAACACCTCCTGCAACGTTTCGGGACCATGCAGCCCCTTCCTCGTGCAAACAGAGGAAGGGGCTGCATGGTCCAGAAACGTTGCTACAGGTGTTATCACTTGGGCCAATAAACTTATTGACTTGATCATTTGGAGTGCTGGTGATTTTATTATTTATTTTTTTATTTTTTGGGCGCTATGGCATAGCAGGGACCCCACACACATCAACGGCAGCTAAGACCCCCAGTGTGTCACTGCACAAAATCAGTCAAGCAAAACATATGGCAAACAAACTCATCAACTCATAACCAACTTTTTATAGTTTTGGATAGAATAGGGAAGGTTTAGAACCCCTGTCAGGTTTTTAAAATGATCTGGGCCTCCGTTAGAGAGCTTCACGTTCACTTGTTTTCCCGCTGACAACATCTGGTGTTCCAGTTCATCCCAGTGTTGTTCAGTTGGGTTGGGGTCAGGGCTCAAACACCAAACTCATCAAACCATGTATTTATGGAGCTGGCTTTCTGCACAGTGGGCAGTCATAGTGGAGAAAAAAAGGCCTCTGTCTTTGTATGCTGTAGCATTATTGGTACCCTTCACTGGAAACACCCAATCTCATCATTTGGAGAGGTGTCCACATATACTACATTTGGACATAGAATGTAGGAAGGAGAAAAATAGAAAGGTGAAGGTGTACTTACTTTACCTTGGAAGAATATTATAAGTCTACATGATACCATAGTTCCTGCTTTTATTTGGTACATAAAACCGGCTGCATTCCTCAAAAAAAAGAAACAAAATATATAATGAGAAAATATCAATAATTTGTAATGAAAATGTCAAGAAAACAAATAACCTTAAAATTTGGGATATTAAAGTGCTCAAATACAATCAGGGATGTTTTTTCTGCTTTGGAAAGTTATGTTCTTGTCATTTCAGTTAAATGATAACATTCAATTGAAACAAAAGTGACTTGCCTCTATTAAATTGCTGGGAAACTGATGTCCTTATTATAGAACATTTTATCTTAAAAGGCATAATGAAAATACACGCGGCTGCTGAGAGTAGTAAATAACAGCCCTAGAATTAAGAGATACGTTTTGATGTTGATTCAGAAATGCAATGGTAATATTTGCAATGCATTGCCAGTGGAATGTTTACATCTACAGTATATAGTACTGATACTGTATATGCCAGGCAGTTTAAAGGGACAGTCTACTCACAAGTGATATTTTAGCTATAGGGGGAGCCTTGTAGGCTGAGTCAGTTTCTAACTCTTCATATGTTTTGAATACTTCAACAGCAAGTCCTTCCTACTATAACTATTGGCTCCGTTCCTGTCCACCCAAAAGTTGTGGGTGCTCCTGCCCAATTTGTGTATTTCATTGCATTTATTAACATTTAATATATAATCTAGCAGGAAGAGTAGGATCACCTCATAATGACCACAGCAGGTGTGCAGACCTGGTAACTCAGCACAGAGATCTCACCGACTGAGTTCCTTAGTGATCGAAGAAGCTGTCAGGTCGTTTAGCTTTCCAGCATCTTCCAAAGGTGGACAGAGTACCACAGTACAATACATTGCAGAGTTTGCATTAGTCACTGCACCACAGAGCCATCAGCGGATCTGTTCTCCTCTGTAAACCAGAGGAAAACAGGTGGACAGACCCTTTAAGATAGTACCACAGTACAATACATTGCAGAATTTGAACGCCACATCACAAAACCTTCATTTGATGATCTCTTCGGTAAACCACACACCTGTTTGTTCACTGTTTGTATGTTAATGTTTGTAGAATGATTTATCTTGGAATAACTGGATGCCATGTGAAATTTGTAGGTAGTAGTTTTAGGTTCTTGCCACATTTAGGACACACAGAAGGTATCTCATAAGAAGTCAGTTACCCAGTATGTGTTCAAGTTGTGGGAGTGTTGTAACTATTAAAATGGGGGTGACATGTGTTCCTCACACTTTTCAAACAAAGGGTCAGTTCACTGTTCTCCAGAATTTAGGCATGCCACACAGTGGCCAATGGGCAGCACAGTGGCTTAGTGGTTAGCACTTCTGTGTTTCAGCACTGGTGGTCCCCGGATTGAATCCTGGTCAGGACTCTATCTGCAAGGAGGTTGCATGTTCTCCCTGTGCTTGCGTGGGTTTCCTTCAGGTACTGTGGTTTCCTCCCACACTCTAAAGACATGCAAGAAGGTTAATTGGCACCTCTCCAAGGGCCCAGTCACACCATATCCAGTGTGTTCTGGCACGATTTGTGGCCAGAACACACTAGATCGCAGAGATCAACCCGGGACGCACTCTGGGATGGGAGGAGGCGTGGTAATGCCATTCATGTCAATGGCACCGCAGACACGACCCGGCCCACAGGGAGATTGCCTGCACCGGAACCTGCGGTACAGGAATGCCCTCCATTCCGGTGCAGTGCAATCTGAAAAATTAGTACATTCAGTGTTTTTTCCGCTCACACTGCACCGGAATGGAGGGCATTCTGTGGGCGGGGGGTGTGTTTGCGGTGCCATCGACATGAATGGCACCACCATGCCTCCTCCTGCCCCAGAACAGATGCAGTGCCCGAATTGTGCCTGAGTGAATTGGATATCGTGTGACTGGGCCCTAAATTGGTCTTGTATACAGGTGATAGGGAATATAGATAGTAAGCTCCTTAAAGGGCAGGGACTGATGTGAATGTGAACTATGTAAAGTGCTTTGTAAATTGTGCAGCATTATATAAATACCTGTAATAAATAAATGAATAAATAAATAAATGGAATAAAAAAATGCACACCCTTTTATTGAACGTAAACTATGTCCAAGGTGCAGTGATCAGTGGTAGTAAAAAATGGTCTAGCGTCTGTGGACAGTGGAAGGTGTCCACTTTAGTAAGCTTAGTAAATTTTTATTTTTTTAGAAAAAGAGTATGTTATGAATTAATTCATGCAGACCTAAAAAGTTAAAGCCTATCTCTGGATTAAAAAAAAACAAAAAACATTTGGGATACCAAAGCAAGGGTTATTCTTTATTTATTTATTGCAAATTCCGTAAATTATTTTTTTTTAAAGTAGTTTTACTTGCCTGATCCCTGCTCCCACTAGCTCCAAGACCGGGGGACCCGCAGCTTCGGCAGTCTGATGCATATTGACAATATCGCGTCCAATGTAGGGCCCATAGACCAGTGGGAAGAGAAGTGAAGGCGGAACGCACGGTAAGAATAAGGAAAGAAAATAATTTTAGGAAAAAAATGAGCAGTTAACACTTGCAGTGCAAAAGGAAGGGTTTTTTTTTTTTTTTGTTAACAGAAGAGAGCCTTTAATAAAAGTTCCAGTTTAAGGTAAAAAGAAAAGTAAAATGTTTACTTATATCTGTTTATCTTTTTTTAACTAATTTTCCAAATGTAGAAAACTAGGCATACAGTTAATGAACATTGATTTCTCAAAATAAATACATAAATAAATAAATAAATAAATAAATAAATGTTTTTTTCTTTTGAATTGATGGATGCCATAAGCATTTTGCTATTATATGGTATATGATGGTAAACATTCTTTTCTCATCGAAGCTGAATTATTAATCCTTCGATAGTCTTTGTATACAAGGACTTACATTGCAGTGATCTATTGAATGCATCTCTATTGAATACATTTACAATTTTACTAACGGATTTGCTAATTGAGGTCATCTGTTGAAGTGGCTTATTTGTAACATGTATGCAGTAAAAAAAACAGATAACTTGTCCTTGTTCTGTTCTGTTACTTAGAATTCACTGGTGAGCCTTGGCTTTGGTGTCAATTATTATCATATTAATATTATTATTCATCAGTTATCTGAAACTTTTATGTAACCCCTGTGCCTTTGGTGTCCATTCATGAATGGAGGGATTTGAATCTCCGTTCCAATGTGTGCTCAATTCTCCCCCTCAGGATGTGAAAACTGAGCACATATCAACCAAGAAAAAAAGTGTGCCCCCCATAATGTAAAAGGAGTCTTTTTAAAAGAAAAATTTAAAGTTTTCCTCTTTTTAAAAGAATTCTGTTATGCAGTAAGAGAAATGAGCAGAGAGATTTTGGCCTAACTAATGTTGAGGCAAGTTTTCACATTATACTGCCTATGAAAAATAATTTTAACATGATTTTTCTAAACATATTGCAGATATTAAGCTAATGAACATTCATGTCAGGAACTGGATCTGAACCAGGGGCCTCTTCTGTGGCTGGAAGTGGTTCTACCTGCTGAGCCACCTTGGATAGCTCCTTGCCTCATCTCCTATGTAATCCTCAGTTTAACCTAGTTTCTGCTGAAGGCTGAACTCCTTGCTCCTCCCTTGAACTTCCTATTTAAGCCATGCCTCTGCACTTCCTGTTTGCCAGATTATTGTGCTCCTGCCAATATCTTGCTTCCTTGCTCCTCCTGTGATACAATCCTCTCATACTGCTACCCTTGTACCGACCTTTGGCTGCTGATTCACCGACTACTCTCATCGATTTGTGTACCAAACTTGTCCTGTTATAACACGAATTTGCCTGCCGTTTTAGCTACTGTACTCTGAGCCTGATCCCGGATCGTGACAATTCATCTCTTATGCAAAAAAAAAATGTTTTCCTCTTATGAATTGATGGACGTCAACCTATAACACTTATAATGGCTGTTATGCTGTATATGATGATGAACATTCTTTTCTCATTCAAGTTTAAATATAAATCCTTCCATAGTCATTCCATATAAGGACTCACTTTCCAGCAATCTATTAGATGCATCGCTATTAAATAAATGTATAATTTCACTAACGGATTTGCTAATTGAGGTTGTTTGTTGAAGTAATCAATTGCTAACATTTATACAGTAAATAAAGCGAAACAGATTAACTTTGCTCAATGAGCTGCTCAAGCAAAATTGCTTCTAAAGAAAAACAGATCTACATTTTCTTTATTTAGTATTTAAAGGCTTTTTTTTGGTGTGTTCAGGGTAGATTTTGTGTATGTTTTTTCTTATTTGTATACCGTTCTTAGAAATGTATTCAAGTATTCTAAAATGTATATTTGTGTATCACTCTGTAGATGTAGATCCTCATATAATCTCTGAATTGGTGCTGACACTGTCCTTCCTTCTGGAGGGGTGCTACTTTTGTTCTCCATGGTCCCTGTGTGTGTTGTAAAGTAGTCACCACACCAAGATCACTCCCGGGATGGACTACAATCTTAATACAAATTAGTAAACTAAATGTGAGATTGTAGTCCATCAGAGGAGTGGTCTTGGAGCGGTAACTACTTTACAACACACACAGGGACCATGGGGAACAAAAGTAGCCACCCTCCAGAAGGAAAGACCGTGTCAGCACCAAGTCAGAGATGATTTGAGGACCTGCAGCCGAGTGATACACAAATAAGATACATTTTTGTTGATAGTGAAGGTACTTGAATGGATTTTTAAGGTTTAATTGCTGAATTTAGTGTCACTTTAATATTGTATTTCATTTTGCTGTCTTTTTATTTCAATTAAAGTGCTTTTTTTGTGGCACTAGAATTTTCCAGGATAGTTGAAATGGGCTTCTATAACCATCAGCAGTCATTTAAAGTTCTTTGTACCCCTAAAAATTGGGTTGAATGATACTGGGCTTCTTTTAACCCGAAAGACAAAAATTGCTGGATTGGTGAGGAGCTAAATGCAGGAGATAGGGCCCTAAATCCCGTGTCGAGTCGTTTTATTTTTATTTCTAGACTGTGCAGCGGTTTGGTTTATTTCACTGTATGCCCAAGCTAGAATATAACACAGGTTCTGGCACGCAGCTTCATGTTTTGATTCCTTTATTAAATATCAGATGAACAATTCACATCATAAACCTCCCAACGCGTTTCAGCCATGCAAGGTCTTAGTCATAGCTTGACCAAGTCTAACTAATATAAGCTATGACTAAGGCCATGACACTCTAAACTCACAGGAAGTGTGGAATGATGCTGAAAGACTTGACATTGGACAGTATGGAAGAATAATGTGGGCTGTAACTAATATATATATATACATTTTTTAGTTACAGCCCACCTCCTTCTTCCACACTGTCCATTGCCTTCCAGTAATTCCTTTCATCTAAGTGGAATAAAGTAAAACTCTTAATTTCCCGTTGCAGCAATTTTAATCTCTCCTAAGGAATAGCAGCATCAGAAATCAACCCTAAAGAGTTGATTTTACCCTACCCAAAACAACATTATTAGTCCTGGGTAGCACAGGATGGTAAATGCCCAGTGTCTGGTAAGGAGGAAGAGACACTCCTAAATATTAAATGTAGCCAGGTTTGTCAGTCTATAAAAAGACGTGCATCCATTAGTCAAACAGAGCCTTGTGAGTGAGAAAACTTTGATTAATAACTTGCCAGTGCCGAATGCAGATCAAGCAAAAAAAGAAGGAAAATGTTGTGTTGTCTAAATGTACTTCTTGAAGCTTGATAAATAGCCACCATTGCATCTTATTGTGAACTGCAAGGCATGAATGCTTCTGCTGATGCTCATTTCATTGACTGATAACCAATGTTTTCAGGTGTTGACTTTTCGTTTTCTGTTCATCTGAAATACAGGGAGATAAGTTAAAGCGGACCTCAGTATATTCCACATAAAAAAACATACAGCTACCATATCATTTTTTTTTTTTATCACCTTTCATCTTAAAAAAAGCCATCCTTGAGCCTCCTGCGAAATTGTATGTACATTTGTTTTGTGCCAATGGAGTCAAGAATGAATGTTATTGAAGTATTTTCTTTCTGGGTCAAATGCAATATCAGAAAAATACCACATTAAGGCTACTAGATGGAGCTAAGAAGCATAGGAAAAGTAATTATTTCCTATACTTCTCAACACCATCTAGTACATAGCTGCTGTCATAGTTGTCTACTGATTCCCAGGCCCATAGCCCACATACTTCACAAATGTGCTATGTAGCCCCAGAGACTGTGTAACATGCTGGTAATAGTGAGCAGTCAATGGTCAGAGCTGACCAATGAGAATCTTTTCTCAGCCTTCCTTCTTCCAGGACCCCACCCTGTCCTCGGTTGTCAGGATTCTTGGTGGGCAGCGTAGATGGTCATGATAGCAGCTAAGTGCAGCAGGGACCGGGGTGGGATAGAGCGTGTAGAGGGTGTTGTGAGTTATTTCACCTTTTCATTTTTTTTATGAAAGATGAACTTATCCTTTAATGGAGAACTATACTCACCTATCCTGGTCCTCTTCCAGATTTGGGATCTTTGGCTATCTTGATCCGCCATTCTGGGATGACGCAACACCTGTGCATAGGAGCTCATTCAACCATGTCACACTCCTTACCGAATGTCCTTTGTAATGGGGGGGGGGTGGTGCTCGTAGTGACTGCGGATGGCGGCGGGCAATATCAGCAATCGTGTATAGTTGTCACCAGTAGCGATGGGCTCAATGTTGGAGTCAAAGAAAAGTTTTACTCGAACATCAGTAGTTTGTGTGTTCAGGGCATTCAGAGGGCGGTTTGACCTTTGAGTTCCCCACAAGGCACTGCACATCGTACAGTGCTTTGTGAAGCCCTGATTGGGTAAAGCAAGACTTTACCCAATCACAGGACAGTACACTGTGAGAGCCAGGATTGGGCAAAGTCATAATGACTTTAAGGGTCTGGTATGACTTTTGGGGTGAACCCCATGCTTTTTTTTCCTTTTATTTAAATGGGGTCCCTCCTAACATTCCTACCAGATCTAAAGGAGATGTGCCACTTTACAGGCAGCGTAAGGTAACCACACCAGGCACGATAATTAAAGGAAGTTTTCATTTTTTTTGGTTTCACTTTAAGCAATAATAAAACCACTGCTCCTTTCAAATTGGTATTTTTAAAAAAGGGTTTTTTTCATTGATTCATGTCCCCCAGGGCAGTACTCAAATCCCCATACCCTTTTTATGGTCAATAATTTGCATAAATGCCTTCATTTGAACATTTGATTTCCAGAGTTTTAGTCCCATAGACTTTCATTGAGTTTGAAGCTCGATTTCTAACTTTTTCCATGTTCTAAAGTTTGAACTCGAACCAAAATCAGGTATGTTCGGCCCATCACTAGTCACCAGCACACCCAAATTCTTTCAGGATCACAAAATGTTCATTTATTGAAGATTCATGTCATATAAACAAGCGCTTTCGTTGCTGCCCAAAGTCCCTTCATCAGGCTTAGCATTGTCAATGCTAAGCCTGATGAAGGGACCCCTCGCGGCCCTGAAAAACGCTGATTTATATGACATGAATCTTCAATAAATGAACATTTTATGATCCTGAAAGGATTTTGGTGTGCCTGTGACATCTATACACGATGTTCAGTTTACATTCTCAGGTCAGTAAGCATTCTTTATTTTTACACATTTTAATTCTCTATTTAAAGTTCTGCTTTCATTTCCTGCTGGACTTAAGGGACAAATGAGGTCATGCAATATATCCATTGTCACCTTTCAAAGCCATGTGATCAACCAACCAAGCCATTTCATCCTAGAAATCACAAAATACACAAGAACGACCTTCATCAAGCTTATATCTGTAAAAAATAAGTTAAGGCAACTGGACTTGCTGTATTTTTCTTGAAGACGTTTCACTGGTCACCCAACCAGCTTTCTCAATTCAGAATGACTTGTACAAAAATTATCTGGGAATAAATATGGTGAATGTTGCTCCAATCCACATATTCTGTTAGTCACAACCAGGTGTTGATTTAATTTGCATAATTTGAGTCTAGGAGGTGTTAAAACAGCATTGTATATGGCAGACAATAGATGTCTCACCCCCTCCCGCCCCCCACCTCTATTCAAGCTTGGCTTCCATTTCTACATAAATGGCCTCTTTCACACCTCTTTTAAACAAGTCCTCCTCCCTGTCTAGGATGCGTACTTGACTGTCTTTAAATGAGTGACCAGTGAAACGTCTTCAGGAAAAAATACAGCAAGTCCAGTTGCCTTGACTTCTTTTTTACAGATATACCATGACCTGGATGAATGAGAACCTTCACAGACATATTCATCAAGCTTGCTCATTTTGTTATGACCGCTCCTCTTTAAAGGCTAACATTGACACTAAAAGGAAATTTTCATTCCACAGAAATGGAAACCTAAAAAAAAAAAATGCCACCCTTCCCCAAACCGACAGATCGCAACGGCTCATCTCGTGACAGTATTAGGAAAATATTTATCCGTCCGCAAGTACATTACCGTGCAGGAGTCTGGCGGAGCATAGCGAGTTATTGCTTGGTTAATTTCCCCGCGAGCATTAGAGGTCACAAGATGCATTACAGTCTTTACTCTCTCCTGGTAATGTTTTGTAAAAAGAATCACTAATAAGTTGGCAACAGCCGAGGAGCCCATAGATCAGCGCCGGAATTGGGACAGAGTAAAAAACGTACAGGTTGTTAGCTATTCATATATGCGCTGTGATGTGGCGCTCTAGCAGCGAATGCTAATGGTGCACTATGGCGCCTGCCCATGGAATATACATTTACAGAAATACGTGCATGTATTATTAGATACATTTGGCATAGCGGACGGGCGCTGATTAAAAGAACCGCCGCAAGGACTGCTGGGCTGAATGCATCGCTTTTACATGTGAAAAGGAAAAACGGCCAAACGTATTATATAATAGAGCAGAGCTGTTAAAAGCTAATTCCAGCTAAATACATCTGCGTGCATGAAATGTCTATGTTGGAGCTGCTATCTGCTACAAGATTCACAAACCCAAATAGCCCTGTAAGCAAAAGAATGGGTGGCATGACTTTTCTGCAGGCTGTGGTTCTGCATGGCTTGCCTGCTCAATACAAGTGAATCTCCCAACGCTGCTGTTCCCAAACAAAATGACATAGAGTATGCTAAAGCACTGTGTATCATAAACAAATACGACTTTTTAATATTTGTTTCAACCTTTTCTTTTTACCTCCTGCAGCCTCTTTTCAGACCACTTCCTGTCTATATGCACTCCAGCGATGGCTGCAAGGCATTTCTAAGGGTGGATTTCCTGATGGTGACAACAGTGGACCATGCCTATGTAATGTGTGTTAAAAAATGTCCACTTGTAGGCCCCATCCCGTGTGACATCCCAAGAACACAATCAGGAGACAGGGACAGAGCATTGTCACCCTATAATAGAAGGTGTTTGAGCAAACACATTCTTAGCAGGATCACCAGGTCTTATTTTAAAGGGTAAGTCCACTTTCCCTAGCGAATTTGGGAAAATGGCATACTCCCCTCCAATCTGGCCCCGTCTCTCTTCTCCCCTGCTATACTTATCTTTGGGTGAACGCTCCTTTCCATCTGCCAGTGGCGATGTATTACCTCGTACTGCTGCATAGTGCAGGCCTGTGCTCTGTATTTTGAATTTTGCTTACAAATGGTAAGCCCTCATTGGTCAGCGCATTCACCTGACTAACCATACTGAATGGTGAAAATGACCTCTGAAATTACATTATCGTGGTAAATCTTATAGCGGGGTTTAGTGATTGGGTTATATCTATTTTAAAGCTGAACTTTGGGCAGATATAAATTAAATACATTGGTGGAATTTAAAAAAATGTCCTTTAAATATTCTTTTAAAATTCCTTAAATTATTTTTTAACACCTGTGGCTTGGTGAATATTTGTGTATAATTTTCTAATAAAGTAATAAGATTTTAGTAGTGAATGGAGTCAAGTGTTTTTGTTTTTGGTTGTTTTTGTGTTGTCACCTTTCACTAGACATCACACTGGTGGGTTTAAATTACAGGTTGTGTCTGGCTTGAGTGGAAAATATCAGGACTAGACCACCGTATGCTGCATATCAACAAATATCTGGAAGCATAGCTAAAGGGCAAGATTAGAGACAAGCCTTATTATGCTGAATGAAATTCTTCTTACTGTTTATTATGTTTGTGTATGCTGGATAAAAGGCTTTGCTGGCAACCTAATACTTCATATTTATTTTATCAGAGAGGAAGAAGCACGTCTGGAATTTCTGTATAATTTCCAACATACACACAAACATATTGATTGCCTTGAAAATATACTACTACTACTACTACCAGGGCCGCATTTCCCACAAGGCCAACCAAGGGCCAGCCTCGGGGCAGCAGGGAGTAGAGGGGGAGTGTGGGTGTGGCATTCCTATCTCCCGATGCCCGGGCAGGTAGTTATTTTCTTTATTTAGCCCTGCTTTGTGCAAGCAGAGCTAAATGTGCAGCAGGGAAGCAGCCGCTTGTTTTGTACTTTAAGTGATCTCGGCGACATTGTATGCAGCCTGCAGGTCTGCCACTCTCCATAGGGGGAAGGAGGGGTGGCGGATAGGGGGGCACATTGAGGAACCTGGCCTTGGGGCAGCAGAGAGAGTAAATCTGGCCCTGACTACTACTACTACTACTACTACTAATAATAATAACAATATTACTCCGGATGTAAAGCTCAAAAAAACTCAACTCTTATGTTACAAAACCACAAACCGTGTGAATTGCTTTGTCAATCAAGATGGATGTGTCTAGGCTTCTTACTAACAAAAAGATGGAAGCCGCACTCTGAAGTTACAATCCCGCTGTAAAAACCTACAGCGTATCTAAATCCAAGAACAAAAAATATAACATATCACGGCTTACCAGTCTTTAGATTTTCTGCCTGTATTATGTGTATTTCTTTTTTTTATTGGTAGCCCTGCCAGTAACATAATTTCTGTTCTAGTAAGTTGGGCCAGATAGCTAGATCCCTGGTGCTCAACCCTCTGGCACTTCCTGTGTGGCCCTCTGAGCAGACAGTTGTCAGTGTGTTGTGCTTAGTCAAAGAAAAATATCCTTTCGATAAGCTTCTAGAAGATAAATGGTTTGGTTTATTTGTTTTGCACTTATATTCCTTCATTAATGTATAATCTTCATATAAAGTCATTGGGTTTGAATTGCAACTATAGTATTAGAATCTACAAAGCGGCAATAATGAAAGTGAGCAGCTGATGTGATGAAAGCTTCTAATTTGGAATTTACATTATTGCTGATGTGTTGCTTTTAACATTATGAGGGTAAGATATAAAAGCGTGCTGTCAAAGGGCCTTTACAATGGAAGAAATGCCATCACCACCAATGAAACCCAACAATCAGGAGTGATGGGCCTTCCACTGAGATGGACAGAACCCAAGAGAAAGAGAAACCTGAGACTGCTATTTTGTGTAACCTGACATCTGTTGTCAGGTGAGGAAAACGAGGAGAGATTTAATTTGCATATATGATTTGCTTCCTTCGTGTCATTGAAAATGAATTGAAGATGAATAGTGCCAGGCAGCTAGAGATCTCTACAAGACCTGATTAATGAATTTAAAAGTCGAAGTGCCACTGGTTGCAGTGGCAAGATTCTTTCTATCAGGTCATGTGATTAAGGCCTTTCTTACTTTTTTTGTATGCTGTCTATTCCTTTTCTCCTTTTAGTTTTTTTTGGTCTTCTTCTGTTCTTTTATAATTGATTCAAGTCCTTTTTAAGGTAGCAAGGGTAAATGAGCTGCAATAGAAGTGATCTCTAGCAGTCTTAAGGTGCCCATACACCTTACAATTATCTGCAGATTTTCTGTGGTCAGATGGAAAAAGTGCAACAGATTGGCCCAGGTGGAGATTCCTCCATCCACACAGTTAAGTGTAGATGGAGGAATCTGTTACACCTTTTCCATCTGACCATAGAAAATCTGCAGATAATTGTAAGGTGTATGGCCAGCTTAATGCAACATTTCTCTGGTAGTGATGAGTGAATTGGCCTGGGTTTTGATCAGACAGCATCATTGGCTGCTAGAACACAGATGTAAGTTAGGTGGGCTGGCGAACTGGCCAAATCATTTGCCTGTTCGGCGAACTTCGAGTAGCTTGGGTTCGGGTTAAACTCATGGTCAACCCCAACCCCAAGCTCATCCCTAGTTTCTAGTCAACCACTCCTATTGCTTATATACAGTCTCTGGCAACTTTCTTTAGGATTACATTTGCTGAATATTGTTTGTGACCCTTTGGTATCGAAGCCGCGTTTGAGGCCCCCTATATCTAGTAAATTGACTGCCATTGTTTAGAGTGTATAAATAGTAAAAAAAAACAAAAAAACAAGTAAAACAAAACAAATTTAACACAAATGTAACTTTATTATTTTGTGCAAACCCTGTCTGGAAGCGCTTCATTGATGCATTTCACCCAAACGACTGGGCCCTTAAAGCTTCCCTTTATGTCATTACCCGGGCACTGCATTACACGATAAACCCCTAACAAACTTTACATTTTTGCTTTACTTTGGTTGACCAAGCGGAGGGTGTAGAAATTTGAGCAGCAAACTTTTCAACCAGTCATGACACTCCCGGAGATTTTCGTTAACTGGTCTGCTGAATTACATTTCCATTTTTTTGTGTACATTTTGTGAAGCTGTTTGGTACAGTTAGGTGTGTTTTATTCACTGACATGAAATAAATCCTTTGTGTGATGCAACTGGAACCATGTCTGTACACCAGACTTCAAGTTTAAGGTATATTTTCACTTTTGCGGCCAAATTGGGGTAACAGCTACTTTATATTTGTTACATGTTCATATTCACATAGTATAACCTAATATTTGTAATTTAAAAAATGGTTACAAAATTGTACAAAATGGTTAAAAAATTGTTTAAAAATTTGTAAAAATTGCTGCTTATATTTTTACATGATAGAATACATGATGAAAAGGGGGCTGGTGAGTTAATGTTCACTATCATTAACCACCTCTTTAGTCTGCTGGCACATTTCATTACTATTTGTAAACTAGTTTTAAATACTGTCTATCCTAGCAGAGGGTTAAAGATCTCAATACTACATTGTATGTTAATAAGTAGTGATGAATTTGGGCTTGAGGCAAACCCATTTCAACAAAGCCTTCTCAAAACCATGATTAACACCCCCCCGGCCCAATCAGATGTGGCAGTTGTGACAGTGGCATTCCCTGCGTCTTTTATTGAATGTAGCAGTGGGTGCGGGAAATGCACCTGCTACAACTGATTGGGCAGAGAGTGGGAAGCGTTGGTAATTTTTTTGACCAGGCTTGGGCAATTTTGCACCAATCCCTGGCTCATCACTATTAATAAGAGGAAACTTTTACTTTCAAATTGTTCAGAATTGCTTGCAATCTGCCCAAGGGCCTTCTCCAAAAAGGAAGAAATATTTTTTTGTAAAAATAAATATTTTAGGTATGCTGTGGGAATGGGAACGCATAACAAATATATACTGGGGTTTTCTCAAACTTGACTGCGAAAGTGAAAATACACTTTAAGGATGAACTCCAGACAGACATAGAATACACAAAAGAATGCAGAGCTGCAATTTATTTATTTATTTATTAATACACAACCAATGTAAGCACCTGAATGTGTGTTGGTATTAGCCTCTTGCAGGTCCTTCTACAGGTATTCTGTTCTGTAGTCTCATCAGGGGAGGGGAGGGCACAACTGGCTCTGGCACTAGAAAGGCAGAGTCAGCTGTCCTGGGTGACAACTTTGCTCCTGCGTAGATACAGCACAGTGAGTGAGCATTGTTATGTTAGCACAGGAGGCTGGATCACACAAAAAGGGGAAAAAAGCCCCAAAGAAAAGAAACTAATGCAGCCACCATGTCTAAGGACGGGTAAGCTGCAACATATTAATTTTTTTCATTTTAAATTATTGATATACTGTATTTACATTTCAAACAATGTAAATTGTGGTGTAAATGTTTGTATTTAGGGATTTTAGGAAAGAGTCCGTAAATTTCCCATTTTGGCACGCATGCATGCTTTGATCCTTTGTGTTTGTAACCTATAGTGCACGCCCACAATACTAAGTTCTGTTATTTTTTTGTGAATTGGCAATAAAATAAAGACTCTTTCAGATTTTTCCTCCTGCTGTTTATAAATGTTTTCTTTCACAAATTCAGTAATAAATTAGGTTTCAGGACTGGCAGCGGGGGAGAGACAGCGGTGCGATGCTGGTGGCTTTGTGTAATGTTTAACTCCTCTTGATATGTTAAATATGCACAGTTATTACCGGAGATATATGAATCTGTCACAGGCTGATCGGAAACAATTGTTCTGGGATCATACACAAAATTCAGACTGAACCGCTCTTTGTTCTGAGATAGAAGAGATGATGTTGCTGCCAATCTCCATTCTTCTTTGTATATCTTTATTGCTGGGTTCTTTATGTGCTGTTTCATATGCTCTAAAGGAAGCTGTCAGGGCAGAAATATTGGAGCTGCCATTGCTGGCTTCTTTTTGACAAATCAATTTTATTCAGTCCTGCCATAATGGCGCAGTATGAATTTGTTGTAGATGTCACCCGGAGCGGAGGCCGGGTGACACCCCGCCGTGACATAATTGCGCATGCGTGTGACGTTGCCGCGCGAAGATGTAATTGGGCATGCGCAGTCGTTTTATTGATGCCTGCCGGCAGCCATCTTGGTGATTGATGCCAGCAGAGAGAGGAGGGGACGTTCACCCGGCGGGATGAAGTATGCCGCCTGGTTTCCTCCTCTCTCCTGACACTGTTGGGCTTTCGGTCTGTGACCGAGTGCCCGACTTTTCATAGGTGTGACACCAAAATGACTGTCAGTCGTTTTGGTGTCACCCCTCCAATGGTGGCACCCTGGTGCTGGCCGCACCCCCTTGTGATGCCACTGAGTGTAGGATACTACTGGAATTAATAATGTTCACTGGTATGGAGCATTAAGGGTAAAGTGTCACTAAATGTTCCTTGTAGAATTAACGGGGTTGATTTGCCAAAGGCAAATAGGCTGTTCATTTTGCAAGGGAATTTGCACTTTGAAGTTTCCCTTTAACTTGGTGAATGTTGAGAAATTTCCCTTTACAAACAAAACCCAATCACGTACAAGGAAAATAAAAAAGACAAGAGAGGGAGATGGGCTCATCGCTGTGCTGCTTCTCCGTTCACTGTCCTATCAGAAGCTAGGGGCTGGTCCAGGATGACCTTGACTCAGATGAAGTGGGTTGAATGATGCTGGCCAAAAAAAGTACTGCAAGGCAATTCCCTGGATTGAAGATAAAGGAGAACTATGGGGATAGTGAAATGCAATCATCCCATAGTTAGAACCAATGTATGACACTGAAGCTGACACATGTCGGCTCTATAAATCGAGAGCTGAGCGATCAAAAACCGTTGTTCTCAATCTTCTCCCTGCATAGGGCAGGGATTCCCCCCTCCCCTTTCTTTATTCCTCCAGCACTCATTGGATGAATGAACATGGGAGGGGGCGGCACACCTAGTTCTGGCTCTAGAGAGGCAGAGTCAGCTGTCAATCTGGTAGCAGGGTGGATCCCGACAATATTGTCGGGATCTTCCCTGGCTGCAGCACAGCTCTGCACTGTCAGCATATAGTGGAGTTTTTGGTTACAGGAGGACATTAGTAAATGTCCTCCTGTGACCCAAGCGAGAACTATAAAAAAAAATGCTTAAAAAAACGCTTTTCCATACTTCTCTTTTCATTTTTGGAGCAAAAGTAGTTTTTTGTGTGTTGTATCTTTTAATGGGCTAATCATTATTATCTGCTTTATTTTTGGCTGGAATTTTGCTTTACACATTGAATTGAATGGATCCTGAATGTGCTAAGAATTTCCCTAGGATACAAATCCTGAAAACGTCTTCAGCCGCGCTATTGATCCATAAAAGAAAAATGGACAACTGGTAATTGAAGTCAATATAGTAAGCAGATACTAATAAAGCTGGAGCAAAGCAGCTAATGTACAAATGAAAGTGCAGCCAAAATATATAGATTCCAATTTGCCCATTAGGTTACGTAATTACGGCAGACAAAATGAGTACACACAGTTGCAATTTTAGTGCCTATATTACGTTTCACTTTTGCAGTGTCCTTCAGAATTTATGATGTAAATAATGCCCGGGGTCCATCTTTTCCAGCACGAAGAACCATTTTAGGATAATTGAAGCATTTTATCTCGCTGGCCTTTTATTAAGCAATCTCGCAGTAGCCAAAAATATCACTACTAAAGCTTAAGTCGAAACACGTTTCTTTTCCAATAATGCCTCCCGCGTCATCGCAATCATTGTATGGCTGCTCGTTATGTAAGATTAACAAAGCTGTAATAAAGTAATTGGGTGAAAAAGGAACAATGTACAACTAAACTGCAGTTATTTACAGATGTGAAACCTAATGACTCGCATCTTTTACAATACAGAAAGACAAAGAAGGACAGCAGCCAAAGTCACTCGCAGACTTTTTACACCATATTTGATGAGGACTCTAATGTCTCATCTACAACCGCCTGAGTTACCACCTCGCTAATAACAACCTTTTGGACACCTTTCAGTCCGGCTTTCGCCCCAAACACTCCACTGAAACCGCCCTCCTAAAACTCACCAATGACCTAATAACCGCTAAAAACAACGGCCACTATTCCTTACTCTTGCTATTAGACCTCTCCGCTGCTTTTGACACTGTTGACCACCCGCTGCTCCTCAAAAAAATCCACTCGCTTGGCCTACAAGACTCTGCTCTCTCATGGTTCTCATCCTACTTATCTACGCGCTCCTTCAGTGTCACCTACAATTCTAACTCCTCCCCCTCTTCCTCTTTCTGTAGGGGTCCCCCAAGGCTCAGTCCCCTCCTCTTCTCCATCTACACCTCCTCCCTTGGTCAACTAATAACCTCACATGGCTTCCAATACCATCTCTATGCGGATGACACTCAAATTTATCTTTCCACTCCACAACTCTCCCCCTCAGTGTCCTTGCGTGTCACTAATCTACTAAATGACATATCAGTCTGGATGTCACAACATTTCTTAAAACTCAACCTTTCAAAAACTGAGCTCATGATATTTCCTCCACCCCGTGCACCTTCCCCCAACATTTCAGTTGTGATTGATAACACAACTATCCCACCCTCCCCTCATGCCAAGGTCATCACCAGCCTGGTTAGACCCCACAGAGCCCTGGTGAGACCCCAAAGAGCCCTGGTGGAACCCTACAGAGCCCTGGTTAAACCAGGGTTCTGTAGGGTCTCACCAACACAAGGGTTCTGTAGGGTCTTGCCAGGGCTCTGTGGGGTTTAACCAGGAATAGTGAGATCCCACAGAGCCCTACTTTAACCAGGGCTTTGGGGTCTCACCAGGGCCCTGTGGGGTTTAACCAGGCTGGTGGGACAACCAGAGAGCCCTGGTGAGACCCCTCAGAGCCCTGTTGAGACCCCACAGATCCTTGGTTAAACCAGGGCTCTGTAAGGTCCCCCCGGGGCTTTGCTGGGTCTCACCAAGGCTCTGTGGGGTTTAACCAGGGCTGGCGAGACCCCACAGAGCACCAGTAAGACCCCCAAAGAGCCTTACTGGTTAGACCAGGGCTCTGTGGGGTCTCACCAGCACCAGGAACTAGGTAATAATAATAATAATAATCAGGTTGATGCAGGAGAGAGCATTTCTCCTCTCACTCAGTAATCAGACTTTACATTGCAACCTTGTAGCAAGTCACACAGTGTCAGGGTTCCACCCTGACTTTACTGGTTTGCAGCATTCTGGCTTGGCTGTCATTTTACTCACCTGTGTTTCCTTCTTTGCCTGAGCAGACTCTGGAACGTTGCTCACTACTCCCAGGCTCCCTCTGATGGCCAGACAGGAGAGCATCATCTGAGTAAGTCAGATGGGAGTTTCCTGTCTCTGAGTGATGATGTCACCTCACTTACTATATATAAACCACTAAGTCCAGTCTGACTTTGCCCTTGCATGATCTTCCTGCTACTCCGGCTCCTGACTCTGGCTTGTTCCGGTTTATGATTCTGCTTGCGAATTGAAGCATCACACTCCGTTTCATAGTCCAGATACATCTTTATTCAATATAAGGTTGAAGGGATAGTATAGAAATATCCAGCGCATTTCAGGGGCTCATACAAATACCCCCTTCATTAAGGCTTACTAAGGAAGAAAATGTATCAGGACTGTGATGGCTTGAGACTGGATAGTGGTTTGTACGGTGTGTGAGAATGCATAGAACTCTTCAGCAGCTTATTTGCCAGCTGCCAAATCCTGATACATTTTCTCCCTTACTAAGCCCTAATGAAGGGGAGTACTTGTATGAGCCCCCCAAATGCGTTGGATATTTCCTTACTTTCCACTTAACCCTACATTGAAATAAGATGTATCTGGACTATTAAACAGAGTGAGGTGCTTCAATTCACAATCCTATAATGCATCACACAGAATGCCTAAAATTCAATTTTAATCTCCATAGACTTCTGAAAAAAGCAACTGGTCACGTGAACAAGTAATGAGATTTTGGGCAGAACTATGACAAATCTGGCCAGTAACAGTGGCATGACCAAAGCTGGAGGACTGGCCACACATTGTCATCTTAAGTAGAGTGATGTGCAGGTAGACCAGCAAGTCATTAGCTCTGCCCAACCATTGGCCGGTTCTCTGACATTTATTCACATGAGTAGCCCCATTGGGTAAAATAATGTAAGGACTCCTTGGGAAAGTAATTACCTCTGAATTCCCTGCCTTGCAATGTATGTGATTTACATTAAGAATCTAAGTCCACTTTAAAAAGTAAATACACAACTGAAATATATATATATATATATGGGACTCACAATATATTACCTACCAAACAGTCTTATGACCTAGACAGCCTTGCCGAACATCATAGCCATGTTAGTGACCTCAGATTTTCTCCAGTGCAGTTGAGTAACACCACATGGTCACCAACTCAAGCTCCAGTCTGCTGATTGGACATTGAGGGAGAATTAGTGCACTGATGAGGTCATCACTCCGTTCTTCCCTCCTCTCAACAAGCATGCAATGGTATATTGACAGCACAGAGCTAGGGCCGTATGTAAACAGTATTCTGTCATAACAACAAATCCAATATGTGGTCTACCGCACTCTTGACCAGTATACCCCTAAAAGATGGGTGCTGAAATGACTGGGGATGGTGCTGCTTAGATCGATGAAGATAGAAGATGCCACCAGCACAGCAAAGAAATGTGTCCAATGTATATCATATTGAGCCTGATGAAGGGCCCAAAAACATTGCCATCCTTGTGACAACACGTCATTAAAGACTTTTCATTTGGACACATTTTGTTGGTGTGATGGTGGCATCTTCTACCCTAGGCATAACTAAATGATGACACTCTTTTGGACAAGCTTGGCCCCTTGCACCATGTGATTATTTTAGTAAAAATGCTAAAATGCGCTAATGGAAAGAGATATGCAGTCTGCCTTACAGAGCTACTCTTCAACTGTACAAGCCATAAAACATTTAAAAAAATGGAAAGTAAAGATGGTTTTATGTTTCCTGAACAATAAAGGGCCTTCTGACTCCTTTGAACGTCACCCCCTGCAATAAGTAATGAGCCCGATGTGAGCACATATCATACTATAATGAATAATGAGCCTGATGTGAGCTCAATGCCATAGCCACAGCAGCAGACTCCCTTGTATTCATGCTAAACATCCCTCCCAAAAAAGTCTTGTTAAAAAAAATTGTCCATGCGTCACAACCCCTCCACTCCCATCCTGCCTCATGTGCCCCATGACACATGTCTACAGATAATAGTATTGCAAATACAACCTTGCACAGAGTGATACAACAAAACCCTACTAGCCGTGGGGCTGCCCCTCGCCCTCCCTCCCTGAACCCTACTCTGCAGGGGGTTTATAGTGGTAATATAAATACAGAGTTCAGTACTTAAAGTGATATTAAACAATTTTTTCCCTCCCCCCAATGTTAATTAAAGCACTTACCTTAAATGATGTTTCTTAATCCGATCTTCTTCTTTCCTGTCGTTTTCAGACTTCTCTACAGCACTGCGATCCAGCGCTGACTCCTCTGTCCTTGCTGGCACTTGCTGTCCCACGGTGTCTGCGTGAGGGTGCACGCGTTCATATTAGAGGTGCACCAAAATAGAAATCTAAAAACCGAAACAAAACCAAAATAAAAAAATTGTCAGGCCGAAACAGAAAATGTTTTTATTTAAAAAAATTTCTTATTTTGTTTTTATTTATTTTTTTATAAACGTTTTAATTTTTTAGATTTATTTTTATTTATTCATTCATTTTTTATTTAATATTTTTATTTTTTTACTTAACTTTTAGGGGCTTTGGGGAAATATTAGGGGTTTAAACAGACCCCTGATATTTCCCTTTTAAAATAGAAAAAGAGATTGAGAACACAGAGTCCTCAATCTCTTTTTCTGTATCCCCTGTTATCAATAAACAGGAATCCTCTATGAGTGTTCCTGTTCATTGATAACATAGTATGTCTACTATAACCACAATCATGAATGAACAGGAGGTGATGTAGATCACTTCCCATTCATTCATAATTGAGGATATGTGTCCTCAATTATCTACAAACACTCAGCGATCACTGATTGCTGAGTGTTTGCTCTCGCTCTCCTCTGTGATACGCTGTCACAGGAGGCTGAGGGAGTGGAGCAGGGAGGAGAGCCCAGCCTTCGGTGACAGCGCAGGCTGTCTCCGCCCCCACACCACTCTGCCGGACTGTGATAGGCGGCTGAGCTGTGTGGGGGAGAGACACCGGCAGCTCACAGCGCTCTCTTTCCACAGCGCTCGGCTGGCTGTCACTTTCTCTCCTCCTGCTGGGACACAGAGCAGCGCCCAGCGGGGAGGAAAGAAATCATGGATGCGCCAATGTATCGGCAGGAAAATTGCACTTTCGGCATTTAGCCAAAAGTGCCATTTTCGGCCAATATGTTTCGGCGGCCTATATATCGCTGCATCCCTAGTCCATATACTTACCTTGTGTCTCTCCTCGTCTCCCGGATGAAAATGTGAACTGCGCATGCGCCCGCCCCATGATGCTTTGCGGCCGCTCGAGAATTTTCACATTTTCGGACGGGAGTGCGGGGGGAGGACATAGGTAAGTATTAACCTCATTTAAAGTTGTTTTTTTTTACACTTTTTGCATATATCTACTGCTTGCTACCAGTAGATATATGCAAAAAAACGGATAATGGATATCGAAAAAAGACGACGTGATGACCTTTTCTGTCTGGAGTTAGATTTAAAGTAAAGATTCCTTTTAAGCTTCCCTGAAATATATCATTCTAATACCCATCCAATCAAGCCTGAAAAGACTCAATCATGACCCTGTATTTATTCTTACTAATATTTTTCTTTTTTTTGTTGTTGATGTTTTACTAAATCTTTGAAAATAAAGTTATTTTAAATGGAGTGATATGAAGCAGAGAACAGACTGTATGCAATACGAATTGTCAAGAGAACACTGTGTAAGACTTTTGTAGTCTTGTCACTTTGATGAATGTCTTGATAGCGTTAGGTTTCAAAAGCAAAGCAGCCCTGGTCCTTTTTTTTTTTCTTTTTTTTTGAGCTCCATCACTTAAATGCCATCTGCAACAATATTTGTCAGCATCAGAGGGCCGCATTTCTCTGAAGAGCTGCTGCGATGGCTGGGATGCGATTCAACCTTGGAGAACAGAGATGTTTTACATTAATAAAAAGAGAATTAAACTGGGAAATTTGCAAAAAAATGTCAGTGGCTGCGCGGAAGAGATTGTCGGCAGCGAACAGAACAGAGGGATGAAAGACGGAACATTGTTTTCTCTTGTTGGCTCACCTAAAGGTTCAGCATCCCTGAGGGCAATGTTTTATTGGAGGGACAATTCAGGGTGCAGATGGAGAGCAGGCCTGACAGATGATAACATTCTTCAAGCAGAGCTACTGCTAAAAATCAAAATAATAAAAAAAAAGCAAATAAAAATTGTAAAATAACATTACTATTACTTCAATACTAACCTTCAATCTAGAGCTGTCTCCTACAGTAATTATTTTCTGCCACTAGATGTTGAAATTCCACCCACTTCCTCTGTCATGGACCTGTCCCGTGGGGCTGCATCATCACAAAGCCAGAGATCAGAGTACTATCAGGGATTTCCCACAAGGCCAACCAAGACCCGGCCTTGGGGCAGCAGGGAGTAGAGGGGCAGCAGTGGTGTGGCATCCCTATCACCCGATGTCTGGGAAATGCACTTCAGGGGCGCCGGGTGGGTAGCTGCTTTCTACATTTTGGCCAGCTTTGGACAAGCAGAGCTAAATGTACAGCGGGGAAGCCACCGCTTGGTTTGTACAAGTGATCTCTGGGATGTCGCCAAGATCACTTGTATGCCATTCTCCATGGGAGAGGGGGGGGCGTTGGTGGGTTGGGGGCGCATTGAGGAACCTGGCCTTGGGCAACAGAGAGAGTAAATCCAGCCCTGAGTACTATTGCACTGAATGGCACTCACACATCATTATATCATTGCAGCAGTAAGGACCACAACTGCCACTGGAGAAGTAGAGGAAATCAACAAGGAAAGTCCAATTCTACTGTGTACATTTACAAGCTTCCACACAATGTGTGAGTGCAACACACCACCTTCTATCATTTTATCTCCATGCCATTAGTCATTGCACTCGGTTGTGGCGGTTTTGTTTTTTTATTTATATAAATGTTGTGCTTTTTTAAGGCTTTTGGGGGTTTTTTTGTGGGAGGGGGCTGAGGGAGGGGAGGAAAGAAAGGGGGAGGGGTTAAAGTTTTTTTAATATAGTATTCTGCTTTAAAGTTCAGCCCAATTCAGTTTAAAGTGGAACTTTCAATTCATTAAGTGTTTTTATTTATTTTATACTTAATTACGTATAGCAAAAATAAATAAATAAATAAAATAAGCAAACAATTTATTAGTTGGAAAAAATTAAATATCTTATACACTACATATAAATTATATATTACATATTTTATATTTACCATCTGCATTTTATTT